>NW_017670319.1:917570-958226 GCF_001879085.1 Nicotiana attenuata
TGATCACCTTTGTTGGATGGCGTAGTTGCTGCTCTCTTGGGTCTGTAACTCCGAGCACTTCGTGACTCTCGTGGTGGGCCACGATTTCCTTGGAGGGGTTTTGGTCGAATAGGTCCGAGGCACCCGGAATTCCCGGCTTTACTTATGGTGACCACTATGCTTGGAACTGCAACATTGAAGTCGAGCTCTATCGGGCGAGGTTTTCTTGTCGGTTGCGCCTTGTTGAATCCGGTACCGTTGGGGGTTCCTCGAAGGTGTCGTCTTCGGGCTACCGCCTTGTTGTTGCGAGATGCGCTGTACCTCGGATCGTTTCTTCCGTTCGCGCCATGTGGATGATGGCTCCGTTCGTTCATTGTCGGCTTCTCTGTTGGGGATCTGCCTGGATATGCCGATTCGTTGAGGGTTTCTCGAGGGTTATCCGCGGCTTTGACTTGGGCCCGGCGTTGGTTGCTGGTATATGACCAAGCCTCGATCGGATATTTGACTAAGCTTCGCTCGAATTGCTCCGGAGCTGCCGAGTATGCTTTGTTTAGGTTTTGGGCGAAGGCCCGGCCACCCTTCTATTCGGGACCGAGAGTGGTCTCGATTGTCTTGTCGGATAGCGGGGCGCAGCTTCCCCCGATATTTTACTTCTTCTTCTTCTCTCGGCCTTCGGTGCGTTGAGCCCTTTTGGCATTATTTTGATGGCGTTAGTGTGTGCTTCCACGGATCGTGTTAGTGCGGTGAGCGGGTCCCCGAGATTAGATGTCAAACAATGGTGCCGCGGTGCAGTCTCTTCTGAGGGAATTTCTTCGAATCCCTTCATCGGGACGGGCCCGAGTTCTCCATTTTGGGGGTCGTCGTTTCTAAACGGGCGTGCGTGAGTGGTGATGTACCTGTGAGGACTTGTGGTCTTGTCATCCCCAGGGAATTTTGTTGTTTCTGAATTCCGCAAAATAAGTCCCGGGATCGTATCTCCGGGAGACAGTCGCTGTAGGAGTCTCCGCGATCGTGAGTGGATCTTTTCGATAATGTCCTCTAGCATCCTTATCACTACAAGATAGGTCGTTGGTTCGTCGTTGCCCGATACCTTGGATACTGGCTCGGAGCGAGTAGATATTTTAGGTGCTACCGCGTCAAGAGTCTCCGGGCGGCTCTGTAGCTGAGAGATAGCCAAACGTTGTTCCTGCAACATTTCAAAAATAACACGAAGATCAACTTCCCGTTCTACCGGGGCTGGGATTTTTCGGGTTTCCTGTCGGTTAGCGTGTTGCGAGTCGCCATCGAAGTGCAAGACTTCGTTACCCTGCTGTGCAGCGTACGAATCCATATCCGCTCGGACCGATCTAGATGCGTTATCGGGGTCCCGCGGTGTCGCGCCAGCCGTTAGGATGGCCACATTGTTTTCCTTGCGATTTTTGGGGTTATCGTCCTTGTTTTCCCTTATTGAGATGATCATTAACCTGAAATCGAAAGGTCTTGGGCAAGAAAAAGTGTAAGAGATATCGTGTGTTTAAGTGACGAAACTAGCAAGAAAATAATCACTATTATTTTTAGCCCCATGGTGGGCGCCAAACTGTTTACCGTGAAAATGGTAACAACAATTAAATTTATAAATGGCATTCTAAAAATATGTGATCTATTCCCGAGCTAGTTTGGAAGGATAATTAGTGTTAAATATGGAGTAAGATGGTAAAGATCAAACTAGCCAAAATAACAATCGAACCAGTAAGGGGGTGTTCCCGGGCTTAGAACAAGCCAGTAAATACCTCGGGGCCAGGCCTCGAGCCTACCTCGAGCCTATCAGAGGTAATCTTACCGAGGGTAGTCGGGAAGGGGATAACAGATAAGTACGTGTATACAAAGCTTTATACCGTCAATCTTGAGCTAAATTATGAAGAACAAAGGAAGAGCAATAAAATGCTAGGGCGACCTCGGGGTCGAAGAACACGGTTAACTTAGAAGAAAGAGATCGAGAGAGATATTATTGCTTATAGGAGAAGTGGAGCAACATCAGTCCCTTACAAGGTGGGGTGAGTCCCCCTTATATAGGCGAGGGGACTCGGTAAAATATACTTATATTATTTACAAGAGTGGAATGATGGGACGACCTATCACACGTCATCTCAGTAGGCTACAGATAGACCGGCACTATCAGGTGTAGCCATGTGCTTCGGAGGCATCCCCTCTCACCCTGACCTCGGGCCCTGCTTTCTTTGATTCGGACCTCGACGAGCCCTGAAGCCGAGAACTCGATCGTGGCCTCCCGTTCTCGGGGTCTCAAGGAGGGCTTCCAAAGTTGTCTTGATAGCAAAAATCAAGTCTTCTGATTTTTACCGCATACAGAGATAGTTGTGGAAGAGCTGAGTCAGAGGAATTGAATATTTGTATGATGCCTACGATAAGTAAATATGAGGTCTTTAGCAAATCATGGGTGTACTGAAAGGTGTAAGCTTCCTGATAAGAAGCCTTAAGGAAAGAATGCCTATCCATCTTTATGGTAAAGGACAATGAGAGATGAAGAAGACAAGTACAAGTTTCAACAAGTAAAAGGAGCAAGGTGAAAAAGGGTATGAGGTACCCAGTTAATGAAGGTTAACATCGTTTATAATTGAGGCAGAGGAACATAAGCTTTCTGAGTTATATTCAATAGTAACAAAGGTATATACAATTGGTCGCACCCACTCCAGATATGCCCTATGGGGGTTAACAAAAGTAGTATAAGAAAATATGATGGATAAATTGACTGCGTCAGTTGACATTTCTGAAAGATATTGCAAATGTGCTAATAGATCTCTTTATGAGACACCTAGATGGTGCACTCTAAAATAGTGCAGCCAGATATGAGTACTACAAAGACATGCACTATAAGCCTTGACGGGATTAATATTACCTTAGTGTGGTTGGCGTCTCTAGTAAAGCGAAAACGTTAAGCAACTTGAAGAGCCACTAGATGGAGCAAAGGAAAGCTAAATTCAAAATAATATCGTGTTGAAGTTTTCACAAGAAAAAGGGATATGCAGAAATATTAGCAGAGTAATGAGAAGAGAGATAAGTAAGCATTATGAATAAGGTGTGGTACATGGATCAAAACGGTAGAATGTTATAGAACCTATAGTCAAATGAAGAAAGAGACGAAAGATTATGGGCCTTAAGACAACAAAAGAGTATAGGCCATAAGGTTATATCCTCATTTCAAGATATAAGTTCGTGACTCCAACGCGACTACCAGAAGGGAAAGTTAATCCCTAGAGTAATAAAAATCAGTATGGACTTGTAAACAAGATAAACTAAATATGAATTAGGGACTGGATGATTGGACAATACTCGACATCATGGGAATTTTCAGATTTCATTTCGGCGGTAATAGAATGGACCATAGAAGAAGATTTATGATGAATTCAGAGAATGGTCATTCAGGGGGATGCTTCCCTACAGCGAGCAATGTGAGAAAAGTTAAGCTTAAGAGACTGTATGTGCCAGTTACACTAAGTGTCACTCTCGCGAGTAAGGGAATTTGTCATCCTTGGTACAGAAGGATTGCCGCAAGGTGAGTAAGGATCATTGATGTTGAGAAACGACGCCAAAGATGAAGAGATAAAACATCTATAGGTAGTTCCTCGTGGCTTCAACACTTAGTACACCCCTAAAGGGGGAAATATGGAGTGATGTGGCATTAAGTCAGAATTAAGTGGTTCTAGTGACTATGGAATGGTAAAGGAAGAAGGTGATAAATGAAAGAGGAATGAGATAGCACTTATCCAAATCTTAAAGATACGTTACGATTCAAGAATATTGTGCAAGCCGACGTCAAGGAGAGGAAGTAAAGGTTCCTTCCCGAGCTGTTATTAATAGATAAGGAGCCAGTGCGTGAGGTAAGTTAAGACAAAGGAAATAACCCAATAAAAATTACGCGAAATATGGATATGAGGATGGGCCAACGAGTAGTTAGTAGTTGATTCAGGAAGAGCCTAGTCATGACTAGACAAGAGGTTATAGACAAATCAGCAGATCACGCAAGATAAATATAGTGAACCCTAACATGGAGAATTCAGCCTCGCCGTAATGTCATTATAATACTTGACATATATTCAGTTAGGAGTCGGGGTAGTTAAAGGTACCATATGAATGTTACGGGAATAAAATAGAGTGCCATTGGGAAGATAGTCAAAGTATCAGTTCAGAAGCAACCCTACAAGAACAAAGGCAATGGAGGTAAGTAACTACAGATAGTTATAGGCGAAGAATGACATCAAAAATTCCGTCGAGTATGCGATATAATAAGCTCGCAGCTTTACAAGAGTCATAGGATCCTCCCTAAGTACTACAATGAAAGACTAGCTGAGGAAATAAGAAAGAAGGCTTCAACCTAAGCACATTGACCTAAAGAGGAAATGGTCTTATAACAACAGTCTCACAACAACGTTGTATGCACTCCATAAGAAAGTGGCACCTATCTTGGTTAATGAACGGAAAAAAATAAAAATGAAAAAATCAAAAGGGTGATATTCAAGGTCATATGGAATTTCAATATGTGTGGGCACTAAGATAAGCCAAGTATTCATGCAACAAGTGGCAGAAGGACCAGGGAAAATAATTGCTTAAATTTAAATAAAGCTGAGAAGGAATGGAAGAAATTATTCGATCAATGATCCAGAGTTAGTTACGTTATGAATGCACTCAAGATTTCAGAGAATTATCCATGCAACATATATGTTGGCAATCGTAAAAGCAGTAGAAGACTCTAGCATAAGTTAAAAGAAAGAATTAAGTTCAGGTCATAGACAAAGGATTGAATTGTTAGATGATGGCATCATGGATATTCCATAGCGTCCATGAAAGGCTAAAGTAACACCATGAGACAGATCAGAAGATAGCTTATGCATAAAGGCTGATCAAAAGGAGAAGGAAACTAAAGAGTTATATCAACAAAGTAAATTAGGAATTTGATTACTGGACCCAGAAAATTATAGACCTCCTGATTGAGAATATTGCAGGATTACTATTAAATATCAGAGGTACAAGAGAGATAGTAAAGTAGCCATAATCTATAATGGCTCTACAAGGAAGCCAGTTAAAAGAAGTACCAACCTCATAGGAAGTCAGTACGAAGCTCCCACCGGAATGTGTATGTACCAGAGGTGCGAGTATTATAAATGGATATTTATAGGTCGCAAGCTAAAGTATGGTAGAGCGACAAAGTTTTAAGAAGACATGAGTAAGGATGAGGAAAGGCAAGAAAAATGGGGGACGAGAATGGATAAGTCCTCAGGATTAGGTCCATAAAAACAATAGAGATAATGGTTTCTCTAAGTTATTGAAAGTTCAGTATAGCCTGAATGAACTCAAAGGAATCTAAGATTAATAGTATTTAGAAAGAATGAAATGCCGACCTAGTAATAAAATGAGGGTATAATTGTGACTGATAAAGGATGACGTTTGGGCCTTCGTTTGAATAATGATTTGAAAAAAAAGGGAAATAGAAGAAGAGAAGGAGAAAAGATTTCGCTGGCGGCACGAAATTAGGATACCCCCAGAAGGTGAATCACATTGAGACACTATGAAATATGATTATGGAAATCACTTCAAATATTCCTCAATGCAACGTAAGACCTAGCGGTAATGTATCACGTAAGAAGTTTCAAGTCTTCAAGTAGAGGATTATAGATCACCATTGAGGCGAATCAACAATGGTCAGATACAAGTTACAAAGTATGACATGAGATTAGGCCATGGTTCTTAAGACGAACTGTAATGAAGGAGCATTGAAGGATTGAGATTTATACTTAAAGGATAGGCTTACAAAGTCAGCCCATTTTCTGCCCGTTAGAACTACATATTCCTTTGAGGATTATGCGAGGCTTTATATCAAGGAGATAGTACGACTGCATGGTGTCCCCGTGTCTATCATCTTGGATAGAGGGGCTCAGTTTACAGCTAACTTTTGGAAGTCCTTCCAAAAAGGATTGGGGACTCAAGTAAGTCTTAGTACCGCATTTCATCCCCAGACAGACGGACAGGCTGAGCGTACTATTCAAATACTGGAGGATATGTTACAAGCTTGTGTAATAGACTTCAAAGGTAGCTGGGATGATCATCTGCCGCTTATTGAGTTCGCATATAATAATAGTTACCATTCCAGTATTCAGATGGCTCCATACGAAGCTCTTTACGGACGGAAGTGTAGGTCGCCCATAGGGTGGTTTGATGTTGGAGAATCTGGGTTACATGGGCCAGACCTGGTTCAGCAGGCCATAGAAAAAGTAAAGCTTATCCGGGAGCGACTGTTGACAGCTTAGAGTCGTTAGAAGTCATATTCTGATGTGCGACGATGAGATTTAGAGTTCGGGGTTAATGACTGGGTATTTTTAAAGGTTTCACATATGAAAGGTGTGATGAGATTTGGCAAGAAAGGAAGCTTAGCCCACAGTATATTGGGCCTTATAGGATCATTCGGTGAGTGGACCAAGTAGCTTATGAGTTAGAATTGACCTCAGAGTTGGAGTCTGTCCATCCGATTTTTTACGTATCTATGTTACGAAAGTGCATTGGCAATCCTACCTGAGTGGTGCCCACATATGAGGTACATATTACGGAAGGCTTATCATACGAGGAAGTTCCGATTGCCATCCTAGACTGACAAATCCGCAAGCTACGAAATAAGGAGATAGTATCCGTGAAGGTTTTATGGAGAATTAAGAAGGTCGAAGAGATGACGTGGGAAGCAGAGGAAGAAATAAAGTCTAAATACCCCCACCTATTTCAAACTGAAGATATGACTCGAGGGTATAAACTCACAGGCTAGTAGGTCATCAGGTAAGCTCTCATTTTTAACTCTCATGATTTATAATGGACAAGTGTGTGGAGCCAAGTGTTGCTATTTATAGACAGTGGCCATGTGTGGCATGTATAGTGAATTTTCTGGCTGCGTACAGGTTGGTTTTAGTCTAATATACGAAAGAGGCTCTGGCAAAATTTTTTCCAAAATATTAGAATAGACATTCGAGGACGAATGTTTTTAAGGGGGAAGGATGTTATATCTCGCGTTTTTCGTACGTTAAAATTTTGTCTTCAGTTAATTGACGTAGACTCAGGGGTGAGATCATCTTGATGTTAGTGTATTTACGCTATTTATAACAAGGGATAAATAATTATTACGAAGGATAAAGGGGTAGACGGATTAAAGAAAACGAGTTTCACTGAGAGTGGCCAATTTGGAATAAAATACGGGTCGAGCGATAATACTAGATAATTATGAACTAGTACCATGCAAGGTACCATATGACCACGATAGTATAATATATAAAGTATATATGCAGTATTTTAAAAATAAATATAATTTTAAGTAATTTGTGGTAATTTTTAAATTATGCGGGTAACTGATTAATTACCGGGTAACAGAACATTACCCGATTAATTAATAAGTGGATAAATAATAAATAATTAACATCCCACCCCCACCCCACGTGGCAAGAAGCCACACATCTAGAAAATGACTAAGTAGTCATAATTCTAGGTGTTAGAAAGATATGTCTTAGAAAGACTTAATGTTTATCCAATATGCCTTTAGTTCCATTTTAGGATCTTTAGCTCCATTTCATTGCTTTGGTTTTCAAAATCAAAAACGTTGGGCAGAAACCATTTTCATCAACACTCTTAGCCAAAAAAATTTCAAGAGCAACAACAATTTACATTTGTATTCTGTCTTGAACCAAAAACGTGAAAACAAACATTGCATCCTGTCTTGAACCACAGAATCATTTCGTTCTTCAATTCAAGTTTCCACCATAGATTTCGTTCAAGAATTTCGCAGAAACAGGTATGTTAGGGCTAAGATTTTCCTTCATTTTAGCATGATATCGTAATTACACAAGTTTGATAACGAGGCACAGAGAAAAATTCGTATCCCGAAAATTTCGTATATTTTGCTAGTCTCGCAAATTATATATATTTTTCTAGTTTTGTAAGTTACCATATTCTTCTTATCGGGACTGCATATTCATTTGAGTATTTCCTTCTTCCAGTCAAAAGAGCAGAGAGTTCACGTATATACAGTATTAAAAGTATTTTCATTACCATCGAGCTATAATCGATGGGCAGGCCCCTATTGGGCAACCTCTGATCAGATGGTAAGTTATATACCGAGCCTACTGTGGCCGAGCGCATATGAGCGAGCCCAGTTGGTCGATATACAAAGGCTAGTATGGCCGAGCGCCTATGAGCGTGCCTACTACGTCGGAGCAGTTATATATATACCGAGCCTTATTGGGCCGTACAACTATTTTACTTACTATATTGAGAGAGTTGAGTCAGTATCAGCAGGTAAGCATATCTTTAGATAATCTTTGACTTCCAATTACTTTCTGTTATTATATTATCAGTTCAGGTTCAGCTTTCAGTATATTGCCTTACATACTAGGTACATTATTTCGTACCGACGTCCCTTTTCTGGGGCCGCTGCATTTCATGCATGCAGGTTCAGACAGACAGACAGGTATACCTCCTCATTAGGTGTTGCTCGAGGTCAGCTTGATCGGTAAGCTCCATACCCTTCGGAGTTGCTGGGTCTAGTGCTTTATGTATATCTTGTATATATATATATATATGTATATATATGTTATGAGTAGACTGTGGCCCTGTTCCGATCACAGTATATCCATCAGTAGAGTCTTGTAGACATATCCTGTCAGTTAGTGCAGTATGTTGGGCTTGTAGGCCTTTTATGTATATTTTGTTGGTTTGCTAGCTGTAGTAGTTATGACGTCCTTGTCGGCCCAGCATTATATTGATGTTTAGTCAGTATTTGCAATTTTCTGGCAATGTGGCCCATGGCCAAAGTATGACATTATATGTTTAGAGTCCCTTAGTCGCAAGTTGGTACGCAAGGATAGATGAGGCACCGGGTGCTGGTCTCGCCCCCAGGTTCGGGGCGTGACTTATCTATTCTTAGAGGCTTGTAGACAGATCTCATGTACGTAAAAGATTGTATGGCCTTGTCGGCCTATGTTTAGTGTGCGCGTGGTTATTTTGGCCTTATAGGCCGTATGCCTTATGTATAAGTTGGTATCACATGTTGTATTCTACTTATCTTACGGCAGCCTTCCGGCTCAGTTATCTATGATAGTATGACATAAAAAGATACGTGATTTTGGTACTCGGTTGAGTAAGGTACCGGGTGCCCATCGCGACCCATCTTGGCTCGGTTTGGGTCGTGACAGTATTCTACGGATATGTGATCCTTATGATGTTATGTGGAGGATTTCTTTTCTACTAGTGGGATATATGTGTTGCAATTTGAGTTTGGATCGGTTTAGAAAGTTGACCAGACTATCGCGAGGATGAATGCAGGCTTAGCGGAGGATTTGAGGTAGTATATGGGTTGTGTTGCAGGAGCTTGTGAAAGATTTAGTTGAATCTCACTGCGGGATTATGATAGTAATAGAGTATGGGTATTGTGAGTTATCAGATGTTTTATTCTATGGATTTTAGCCAAGTGGGGGAGTTTGCCATCGACGATTTGATTGCATGGTTATGTGTTATATTGGTTTCGTTTTGAGGCACACTTGGGTCGGTTATAACATGTAGAGGGTTGTATTAAGGATGACTGGAGTAAGAAATTTCTGGATGCATGATGCATTACCCCTTATGGATGTATACGAGTCTTGGAAATGGTCTAGGGTTGTTGTTTGTGATGGATACGATGTACCAAGAAAAGGACACACTCGGTTGCTTATAGGTGTGGATTACTTCTTTAGGTGCTGTCGTGCTAATGGGGCATATGTCGTTCGTCCCGTTTGGGCGGTGCAATCGAGATTTGAGCAGAGTGGATGACTCTCGAGAAGCTTCTAATGGATTCAAGATTTATATGTAGCAATTAGGAATTTTTTTGGATTTGTATATGGCCAGAATATGAGATTTACATTGGATGGTGTCGAGACTCGCGGTATTTCTATTATTATGGATTATACATTTTAGTATCAGGACGGTGAAGGAAACGACTTTAGATTCATGGAAGGCCTCTTTAGAGTGAGTGTCTTAGTTGTGGTACTTTTGGGGTGTTTCAGAGGGAATACAGCAGTCTCTGGGCCTTAGGCCGGTGTCGTTTTATGTTAGGATCTCTTGTGCTTCGGGTAACGATCATGCTGTTATGGCAAGAGAAGTGTCAACTTGAGGGTAATTCGGAAGGAACTCGGAGAAATAGGATAGCTTGGTAGTAGGTTGGATCAATACGGTAATGGATATGATCAGTTTATTGGGTACTTATGATGTGGTGAGTCTCTATAGGTGTTTTGTACCAATACTCTTGGGATTGGCGACCTGCGTGGCTTGGTTGTGTTAGATGAATTCAATTCTAATGGCTTGGTCATATGCAAATGGGTTTCAAAGCGTTCTCGATGATTTCTGCCATAACTTGAGATGGATTAATCTATAGGTATGAGGAGTATGTAGCTTATTATGATTTTCTCCTGTATGGGATCATGTAAGGTTTATGACTGATCGGGTATGTATTATGTGATAGAAACTAAGCGTCCACCAAACTATATAGAGAACCGGGTTCTCTATCAGTTCACACTATAAGCAACAGACTGTAAAACCAAATAGTATAGGGAATTAGGTTCTCTATTTGTTCCCACAGTAAATCGGCAGTATATAAAGAACACAAAGGATTTTACGTTGAAAACTCCCAGCTCAATGGGAATAAAAACCACGACCTACCCTTTTAGGATTTCAACTGACTACTGAGTAATCTTTAGATTACAACCTATTGTAACCTAGGAATTAACCTCTTAATCCCTCACTAACTTGTAACTACACTATTACAAGCCACTTTGTAATAATTCTATTCCAAAGATTTAATCACTCACTAACTTGTAACAACACTATTACAAGCCACTTTGTAATAACTCTATTACAAAGACTTCACAACTCGACTACACTTGTTTTTGTCCTGAAATTGACTATGTGCCTTTTGGAGATTCTACTGTATCTTCTACATTGCTCTGCTTGACTTGACACATCAAATCAGTCTTTCCATTTACAATATCTATAGCTTCACTAGGAGCATTTGTGAATTCTCCATCTTCATCTTCTTTGTTATGTAACCATTTGCCACCATTGTTGAGAACAAAGCATTTTGCATCCAAAGGCTCTCGGGTAAGTCAGCTTGAGTTTTCTCCCATTGAGCAGTTCATAGAAAGACTTCTCGAGAAGGGACCTGATCATGCACTTGTTAATCAAGTAGCAGGAAGTGTTAACTGCTTCAACCCATGAACCAGGTCCTCCATAACCAACTTGTTCATCAAATAAAAACTCACATGCCCCAGTCATCTATGCCATAACTCAGCATCATCATCAGTGACACATAGGCATGTTAGATCACCACCATTAAGTGAATCAAGGTCTGCAACATAGATGTTCTTGAACCTTTTGGCTATCAACACCACTTCACCAATTTTGAGATTGGTGACAATGCAATATTTGGACAAGAACTTCACTTCATTTTTCTTTATAACAGATTTGAGACACACTCAACAAGATATAGTTCAAGCTATTCACATGGTACATATTTCAGTTTGCATGGGAGAGTGTTTTGCCAATTTTGCCAACACCAAGAATATAGCCCTTCTTGTCATTTCGAAAAAACATACTCCCACCTTGGAAGGCCTAGAGTGAGAGAAAATCATCCATTCTTCCAGCCATATGCTTAGAGTAGCCGCTATCCATGTATCATTTTTTGACTGCTACCCCTCACTCCAGCCTACACATGAAATCACTGATTAGACTTAGGAACCCAAGCCAGCTTGGGTCCCTTACAAAGATAGAATGGGCAGATCAAACTTCTTTTTGCCCATGCAGGCAACATATATTTTCCTCTCAAAGGACTAGGTTCCTCAACAGTATGATTCTTTTAAACAAAAACTTTATTTTTCTGTAGAGACTGAATTTTAACTTTACAAGAGTCCTCGTAATCACCAGTTTGACAACAGTGAGTGCACAACCTATTATTAGCCACAGTTACATACTTGCTATGGGGATTATAAGAGGTTTTAGCCTTTTGGAACCCGATTCCTTGCCTGTTTCCACCATTACTCCTGTACATAGACGTTATTACATCAGAGGACCGGGTCCATTTAAGTGACTTATCAAGATCATTTTAACCCTTTTTAGATCCTCCTGAAGTTGTCTATTCTTTTCAAGCTCAGCAACGAGACTTGCTTTAAATTTCTTAGTCTCACACTCAAGCTCAAGTTGAGCCTCACTAGCCATTTCTTTACCCTTAGTGTTGTCCATCCATTTTTTTGTTTGTTTTTTCAGCAAGTTATGTTCATTAGTTACTTCTTCCACTTGTTCCTTCAAGTCTACAATGGAAACTACCATATCATCCCTTTCTTGTTCAATGTCACCAATTTCTTCTATTAATGCATTTTTCTCATTAATGAGGCTATGATAGGCATCAATCAACACATTTGCTAAGGACATCAATTTTTTCTTAGAGTAAGTTTTTAAATTTCTTTGAACATCAAGAAAACTTACCTCATTTTCCTCCTTGTCCTTGTCATCATCAAATTTAGCCATGAGTGCAAAGATTGACTCATATTCATTGTCAACAACCATCATATATGCATCTCCTTGGTCATCCTCACCTTCAGATTCACTGGAGGAATCTCCCCAATCAGCCAAAGCTTGCTTCACATGTTGTCAGCAGCATCTCTTCTTTTGAATTTCCTGTCAGGGACCGGGTTCCTCTTAGCTACCTTATCAGTGTTGGTTTTGTAATGATCCTGCTTATGAAGAGGGTAGTCTTTAATAAAGTGTCTAGGCTTTCCACACTTATAACAACAATCATTTCCTTTGAAATTCCTGCTGGAACTTCCTTTCTTTGGGATCCCACCATTTTTATGAACCATCTTTTGAAATCTTCAAGTGAGATACGCCATTTCAGATTCATCACTACTTGAGTCAGTGAGGGCAACTTTGAGAACCAGGTTCCTCACCTCATTGGTCTCTCTTCTTTCAAGATCCTTCTTTCTCTTCATCTCATATGTTTTGAGATTTCCAATAAGCTCGTCAATAGTCAGCTTCTGCAGGTCTTTGGCTTCAGTGATAGCATTAACCTTGCTCTCCCAGGAACCTGGTAGAACACTAAGTATCTTCTGGACCAACTTGTTACTTGGAATGATTTCACCAAGTGAATGAAGCTCATTGATTATGGATGTGAAACAGGTATGCATCTCTTGAATGAACTCATGCTCTTCCATTTTAAAGATTTCATACTCAGTTGTAAGCATATCTATTTTGGACTACTTTACCTGAGTAGTTCCCTCGTGAGCCATTTGAAGAGCTTCCCAGATTTCCTTGGAAGATTCACATGCCAAGATACGATTATGCTCGTCTAGTCCAATACCACACACAAGAACCCTCTTCGCCTTGAAGTTCTTCTCAATAGCTTTTTGGTCAGCACCATTGTATTCTTTTCTTCTTTTCGGAACAATCCTTGTTCCCTCTCCAACAACCTTCATAGGGACAAAGGGACCATCACAAGTCACATCCCAAAGCTCTGAGTCCTCAGCCATTATGAAGTCATGCATTCTTGTTTTCCACCAACCATAGTATTGTCCGTTGAATCTTGGTGTTCTGTACGTTCATTGTCCTTCCACGAAGTTTTGTGAAGCAGCCATATAGATCTTTTCTAGGTGTTTACCTTTTAGAAAGAACCCGCTCTGATACCAATTGATAGAAACTAAGCGTCCACCAAACTATATAGAGAACCAGGTTCTCTAATAGTTCCCACTATAAGCAACAGACTGTAAAGCCAAACAGTATAGGGAATCAGATTCTCTATTTGTTCCCACAGTAAATCGGCAGTAAATAAAGAACACAGAGGAATTTTACGTGGAAAACTCCCAGCTCAACTGGATTAAAAACCATGACCTACCCTTGTAGGATTTCAACTTCACTGCTGAGCAATCTTTAAATTACAACCTATTGTAACCTAGGAATTAACCTCTTAATCCCTCACTAACTTGTAACTACACTATTACAAGCCACTTTGTAATAATTCTATTACAAAGATTTAATCACTCACTAACTTGTAACAACACTATTACAAGCCACTTTGTAATAACTCTATTACAATGACTTCACAACTCGACTAACTCTAGCCAAGACACAAACACAAGGGTTTATGATTTACAAAGGGTTTCTTATGCAATGCTTCTAACTAAGCTAAGTAGGAGTTACAAATGAAGAACAAATAACAAAGACTCAACAAACCTAAGGACTTAAGATATCTTCAATCTTTGGATCTGGTCCTTAAGGTTGTAGCAGCTTTGCTCTTGAGAGAGGTTGTGGCTAGCACTTGAGAGAATATTTTCTTTTGATTTTTCAAATGTTGGAGAGATGAAATCCCTTGCCTCATGTTGATAATATGTGTGTGTAATGTCATCAAGGATGATGCAATAAAGTGCCCTTTAGTTTGGCCTTAGCAAGCTACAGCTGTGCTGCTGTACTGCTGTACTGCTGCCAGACAGTACAGTGCAGCAGCTTTTACAGCTGTAGAGTTGACTGTACAACAACGAGGGAAACTAATCCCTATCTGGTCCCTCTACTGTTTCCTTATTTGATTTCATTGAGAATTGAACCAGATATCTGACTAGTTATTCTGAATGCAAGGGAACTTAATTGTATCAGATTCCTTATCTTGTTCTCTCATGAAGTAAGTTGTTTTACATTCCTTGATTGTATTTATACATGTGTGACATCACTTACAATGATGCAAGCAAGGTAGATAAAAAGTCTTCCATAGAAAGTTGACTGCTGCACTGTTCCTGTACAGTAGCGTGTGCAGGCAGCAACTTTCCAACTGGAGAGTTTACTTCATACAGTCTCCTCGGGAACTGGTAGGGACCTGTTCCCTTAGCTGTTCCTTCCAATCTAAAGAGTTGAGTTGTATCCCACGCTGGATCCCAACCTCGAACCTTGTGATCTTGAGGTTTTGTAAATGTGTAGCAGGTTCCTTATCTGGTTCTGGATGGTAAGTTTGTTAGATCATCAAAATATAAAGTAATGTACTTATGCCCAAAGTACTTGTAACCTATCATTATGTTTGTGCCTCAGACTTGATTATGAGATTCTCATGCTTTTCATATAATGGCATGATAGATGCGATGCGTCCTGTGGGATTGAGATTTGCATGTGCAAAGTTGTTTACCGTAAAAATGGTAATAACAGTTAAATTTGTTGATGGGACTCTAAAAATACGTGATCTATTTTTATGCTAGTTGTTAAGCAGTTGATGCTACGTGTGTGAAATTTAAGGACGAAATGCGAGCTAAAATGGAGCTATAATCGAACCGATGAGATAGCTGTTCAGGGCCTCAAGCTAGTTGGTTTGGGGCCTCAAGGTCGATTCGCGGGCTCGGGCTCGAGCTATTAGGGGCAGTCAGGGAAGGGTTGACAGTCGTGATATAATTAAAGGAGGCTCTTTATTGCCAATGATAAGCAATAAATGAAGAACAAGTATGAGGATAGTAAATAAGAGCAACAATATTGAGAGAATATGTTAGAGAGAAAAGAGAGAGAAAGTTATCATATATTTCGTGTAGAATAGTTGGACCAACATCAGTTGATGAAATGACAGGGATCCCCTTTATATAGTAGGAGAAATCCCAATGTAGTACAAACGTATTAATTACAAAGATATGGAGATGGGACAACTAGATACTGCCATAATGTGGGCTCAGACTAGCCTTACAGACTCTGTCGGCTCTAGCTGCACGCCTTGGGAACTCCCCATCTCTACCATAGCCGAGGTCATCATTATCCCAAGATCGAGTGTCGACGAACCTCGAGGGAGGAAACTCGACTGTAGCCTTGTATCCTTGAGCCTTTGAGATGATCCTCTGAGGTGCCTCGAGGACGAGAAATCGGACCTTCCGATTTCACCGTGTACAGATAGTCCCCGCATTTTTTGGAGAGGAACGATAAGAAACGATTTTGACATCCATTTCTTTCGGACTTCCTGTGATGATATCATACCTATGACTCGGGCCATATGGAAACTTGTTTTGAACTTGATGTAGATAGTCTTAAAGGCGTTGTAGATAGATTCTGAAGGAGGGTTTACTCCGATTTAGATGATACCTCAGGCCCATTCGAGTCTTGAAATGATATCAATGGCCCTTTGGAGAGGTCCCTAAGATCGGGTACCATCTTAGGACTGACGATGATGCCAATGGTTTGCTGGAGCCTATCTTCTTTTCTGATGGATAGTGTTGATGATGAGGAAGACGAAGGTCGGGAGTGGATGGGCCGATTCGTCCGAGTGCGGACTGTCGATATTATTCCTGTGGAGCTTATGCCATTCCCTGAGGAGTGGAATTTGCGCGTAAGTGGTATATTCGTACCTTCGTAGTTTTGCTTATGGCAAAAACAGGCTCTGTAGATGTGCCTTTCTTTCCTTTTCTGCAGCAATTTCATGGTCGCCGTGTGAGGTCCCCGATCTGACGGACTGGGCTCAGAAGCTGGCGACTTGCTCGACTTACAATGAGCGTAACTGGCGAATTTTGTCAAAGGACAGATGGGAGGCCAAACATCATGGTATGCGCTGCGCAATTTATTCCCTTCCCTTTCAGTTGGAAAAGCACTTCCCCTTTCTGCGTGCTAACCCTGCTATTGTAGGCATCAGGGAGCCTTCTGAGGCGAGGCTATTCCCCTTAGGAGAGGGAGAAGGGTTGCTAGCTTCTGGGCTAAAGAATGATAACAATAAGCAAGAGTACCTTTGCTGGGCGGCGATGCTCTAAGCGAGGTGAACCTGGACCGGGGGCCCGAAGTGGGAGTATTGGCTAATTCCGTCACGCCTGTGATTTCTGGCTTTTGGAAGGGCGGTTTCTCCTCCGCTGCCGTCCTCTTTTTCCGTTGGAGGTACATCGAGGGATACTTGAAACCTGGGATCATATGCACCTAGCGATCATGCCCTGACTGGGGTCGGCTCTTTCGGAGCTCAGGGAGCCAGGCTGGCAGATGTGTGCTCGATCTTCGAAGAAGCTCAGCGGCTTTATTTCAAGGCGAGTTTTTTGCCGTCCGTGTTGATTTTGCAATTTTTACTTTCTTGTCGAGCTTTTTCTTTCGTAGGATTTTGACAAGCTCCAGTCCGAGCTGCTTCGCCGTGAAGCTAGGCCGTGGAAAACTTTGGATAGGGAGAAATCCCTTAGGCTCCTTTGTGCAAAAAAGGAGGGTGGGCTGGTATACTTGCAGGGCGAGGCGGATCGAAGTCGGAACTTTGAAAGCCGTCTCGAAAGATAGGTATTCCTATAATCCGTGTCGATGTGTGCTCTCCCTTCCATTTTCGGAGATTAATACTTCGATATTTCAGTTGGAGGGCAAAACGGAGGAGCCGGAATGACATTTGGGGCGAAGTTGGCTGGGTCAAACGCGAGATTAACGAGTTGAAGGCTCAGGTAGATGCCCAAGTTGCGACCAAGGAGGGTGCTTTGGCTAAGGCTTCTCCCCTCAACGTGCTTCGTGCGAACGATTCTGTCCGAGCGAATATGATCACAAGGCTTGAGTCCGAGCTTTGGAGGCAAAGGCCGAGGTTGTGAATGCCCATGCTGAGGTTGTAACGTACCACGCTAAGGCTGACCAGAAAGTGGCGACCTATTTGAAGGGAGCTGTTGATGTTCGAGCTGAGTTGAGGAAAGATCTCGACCGGGAGAGCAGAAATAAAGAGTACGTGAGGTGCAGATCACGGAGGGAAACCCTCGAGGAAATTCATGCCAGGGGCTTCGATCTTTGGAAGAGATCAAGCATGCAAAGTCAAAAGAGTACGATGCTAAATTCTATCTATCCGATGCCGAGGATGGTAAGGATGGGGCCGTCGGGCCATAGTCCCAATGGGGGAGTAGATTTCTTTTTCTGATTCTGTACGTGGTACTTTCAGAGTATGTTGTAAATGGAGCTTGTATTTCTTCGCATGTATGTGTGAAGGGGAGACCTAGTGGTTTTGTTTCTCCTACACTTCTTGATGCCTTGATTTGAGCCAGATGAACTGGTCTTTGAGTTGAGGGGAATCCTTAGATTCGTGGTATGGCCCTGGGGCTCATTAGGCTGGCCCGGGGGCTCTTACGCGCTCGGTCGATGCGACCTTTTGTATAAGCTGGCGTTTGAGCTCTTAAGCTTTTGCTCAACTATTTTGGGTTTAGTCTCTGAGTCGGATTACGACTCGAGCCCATTTGACCCTCAAGCTTTTATGTTTGCGTGGGCTGGCAACAATGGCTCTTACGCCTTTGATGGAAGCGATCTTTTATGTGTGCGGCCCTGAGGCTCATTAGGCTGGCCCGGGGGCTCTTATGCGCTCGGTCGATGCGACCGTTTAATGTAAGCTGGCGAGAGTGGCTCTTACGCTTTGCCCTTAGGCATATGTAGTTAACTATTTTGAGTTTTGTCTTCGAATCGGGTTACGACTCGAGCTCATTTGACCCTCAAGTTTTCATGTTTGTGTGAGCTGGCGACAATGATTCTTACGCTTCGGGCCAATTCGGCCTTTTATTGTAAGCTGGCGACAATGGCTCTTACACTTTGCTCTTAGGCATATGTGTGGGATGGCGATAGTGGCTCTAACGCCTTGTGTCGAAGCGACCTTTTATTGGCATTGTTTTCCCCTTGTTAAGGACTTTTTGAACTAATTTTCATCTGACCCGTTATCTGTTCGGGAAGAACCTCGATTTCAAGTCATTTCGTGGTGATGAGGAGCACCTCGGGAGGTTTGGCTCGGAGGCTGAGTAGCTCGAAGCCTGTGATTTGGAGCTGACATGGTCGAAACTCTTTTTGCCTATGTCGAGGGTAGCCTATTTAACCGGTTCTTTTCGAAGTATATTCAAAGTAATGGCCTATGATTTTGTAGCGACGGTCAGGCGTCCCCGAGTCGCATTAGTTCGGCTGGTACAGCCGTATGAACGTAGTCATTTGTGTTTGGCCGGAGCCATTTTGGTCCCGAGTGAAGTAGTTTAGGTGTCTATATCAAGGGTATGCCTTTTTAGGGGTCTTACAAGTTCGATTTATAGCCTAAACTTTGGGATCAAGTTTATGCCAATAGTAAGGTCTTACAAATTTTTCATGCCTTTGAGGTCTTACAGTTTTGGATACTTGGCACAAGTATTGTCCATGCCTTGCTTGAGGTCTTACAGTTTTGTTGTTGCCTTATGTAGGTCTTACGAGATTTAGTCTGCCCGCTTGGTTTCTTATGGCCTCGGGTTTTTTGATAAGTGGTGATTGGCGATGCCGATTGACGGCAGTTCCCGGGCTATCGAGGATTTCTCGGCTCGGGAGCCATTACGATGGAGATGGCGATTGACGGGAGTCCCCGAGCTATCAAGGATTTCTCGGCTCGGGAGCCGTTACGATAAAGATGGCGATTGATGGCAGTCCCCGAGCTATCGAGGATTTCTCGGCTCGGGAGCCGTTACGATGGAGATGGAGATTGGCGGCAATCCCCAAGCTATTGAGGATTTCTCGGCTTGGGAGCCGTTATGATGGAGATGGCGATTGACGGTATTCCCCGAGCTATCGAGGATTTCTCGACTCGGGAGCCGTTACTTGCAAACTTGGTGTTGCTTGATTGAGGATTTACGATTTTGGAGTTTCTAACCCGGAGGTCGCGTAGCTTTATCTTTTTGACGCCAATCTTTGAGTGTTCGGGACATTTTGGCTCTGGAGCTTGTTTTGTGATCTAGATGCTCCCTCGTTGAGGGCTTATGAGTTTGGAGCTCCGACCCAGGGGTCGTATTGTTTTAAGTTGTCGATGCCAGTCTCCAAGTGTTTGGGGCGTTTTTGACAGAGGAGCCGTTGACGCCATTCCCCGAGTGCTCGGGGCGCTTTTGGCTTTGGAGCCATTTCGTGATTTTGATGTTGCCTCATTGAGGGCTTATGAGTTTGGAGCTCCGACCCGGGGGTCGCATTTTTTTTCCCATCGAGACCCCATTCGGCGTATCTTGGCTTCACCAAGTAGGTGACCTTCCGGGGGGATGCCTCCTAGTATTCGAGGTTGTTTGCAAAAAGAAGCCTTGAATACTTGTTGATTCCTCCTTAGGTAGCATGTAGATGTAACCTTGCCGGTAAAACCCTTTTTGGGATTAAAACCCGGTCGAAGGAAAAGAGTGCAATGCATGCTTTTCAAACCTAAGGCTTCCGAGTTGGAGATTGCTTTGGCCGTTTCGACCGGATACCTGCACTCAGGTAAGTGTAGAATGTAATTGAGAGAGAAATGGGGCGGTCATACCTTGGTGTGGAATGTGTCGGTGATGCTTACAGCCCTGATGTGTTTCAGTCGCTCGCGATGAGGACGCGGTACGGTCCCCTGCTTTGTTTAGTCGGGAGAAGCCGAGAGTATAGCTTTCTATCGCTATTTTATCGTTTGATAATCCTTTGGCTCCTTCGAGGGTGGAGATACTGATGTTTTGGGCCGCGCCGGCCATATTGACTGGTATGGCGATTTCCACTTTCGTTATTTTGTTCTCCTAGTTGGGTCCGTTCGGGACTTCAAAAGGCGGGCATAATTTGGTTAGACAGTCCGAGTTGCTCTGTCACCTTCGACTTGATAATATTGGCCGACCCACCTGGATCCACAAGCATATGTCTGATTTGAAATATGTTTACAAGAAAAGAAGTTACCAGCGCACCGTAGCAGAGTCGAGACAGGGCCTCGGGTTGGCCTTTCCCTGTTGAGGAATGTTTTTGCTTTCCTGGCTGGGGGTTCTTGCAGGGTGCCAATACCTCAAAAGACCGTATGGATGATATGTGCACTGCGAACATCGTGCACTGCAAACATTTCCCTTGCCGCATGCTGTTACCCGTAGATGGTTTTAATCCCCTCTTTTGTCGGGGCTTTCATCATTTGATGGAGGGTGGAAGGTACTATTCTAATGGAGTGTATCCATGACCTTCCGAGCAAGGCATCGTACCTCGAGTCTGCCTTGATGACATGGAATTTGACTGGGGGTGGGTGACGTCCCCTTTCGTCATTTCGTTTGCCATGTTGAATCCGTTGAGGACTCGAGAGGCAGGTGCGATTTGGTTAAGCAGTCCGAGCTGCTTGATTATCCTCGACCTGATAATGTTGGCCGCAAGTACACGTTTAATTTGAATTGTATTTACAAGGAAAGAGATTACCAATGCGTCGTTGTGAGGCTGAGACAAGGTCTCGATGTCCTCCTCGCTGGTACGTAGCCTCGAGTTCGCTTTTTACTGATGATGGATATATTTTCCTTCTCATCACTGGTTCTTGTGGGGCAACGCTGCCTCCCAAGATCACGTGGATGACATGTTGCGGCTCATTCGTTTCGTTCTTCTTGGCCGCCTCTCTTTCCCGGAACTGATTTTTGGCCCGGTCGCTTAGGAATGATTTGTGCTTCGTGATCATATCTGCTTGAACAAAAGCATCATCATGAGCTAAGTGGAGTTGGACGTCAAAGGTCAGGGTTGATGTCATCGATGCCCGTACCGGAGCAGCACTGAGCCAAACTAAGGCTGATCAGGAGATGGCGATTTGTTTGAAGGACGCTACCGCTGCTCAAGCTGAGTTGAAGAGGGTCCTCGATCGTGAAGAGAGGATCAAAGAATATGTTCGTTGCAAGTCTCGAAGAAAGATTCTCGAGGAGATCCGCGCCAGGGGTTTTGCCCTCTCGAAAGAGTTGGCGCGAGTGAGGGCGGACGAGCATGATGCTCGGTTACTCCTGTCTGACATCGAGGAGAGTGAAAATGAGGCCGGTAAGATGTAGCTCCAGGGGTAGGACGTAGATTTTTCCATTTTGTACGTAGCGTTTCCAGAGCATGTTTGTAGATAGAGAATGTGTCTTATGAGTTCTTGGAGGTGAACTTTATTGAGTAGCCTGGCTACTTCCTCTCGAAGTTGGTGGCAATCTTCGGTCCTATGGCCGTGAGTATTATAAAATTCACATACTAAGTTATGATTCCTTTGGGAAGGATCCGACTGTATAGGCCTGGGCCATCTGGTGTCTCTGATTTTGCTGGTGGCGAAAATGATATCCAATACATCGACGTTGAAGTTGTATCCTGATAAGCGCGGTGCCCCTGTTGGCCCCGTGTTTCCTTCGAATCCGAACTATTAATGAGTCCCCGAGGATTCTATCCTCGGTTGATCAATCGATCGTTGCGAGGTGTGTTATGCCTCGGGGCGTTCCTCCTGTCTTCGATGTATGGCTGGTATCTCTCCTTTTTTGGATTTGGCTCCTTCGTCAGAAGCCTACTCGGGTATACTGAGCTCGAGAGGGCTCCTAGTTGATCATCCTCGACCCTGATCTTTGACTGATATTGGTTGTGGACGTCCGACCAGGTTACGGTGGGATACTCGATCAGATTCTCTTTTAGTTGCCTTGAAGCTATTGAGCTCGCTCATTCAGGCCTTGAGTGAAGGCCTGCACCGCCCAGTCGTCGGAGACTGGTGGTAGTTCCATTCGTTTTGTTTGGAAGCGAGATACGAACTCTCGCAGCATTTCGTTCTCCCTCTGCTTGATCTTAAACATGTCAGACTTCCTTGTCGCTACTTTGATGGCACCGGCATATGCCTTTATGAAGGAGTCTTCTAGCATGACAAATGAGTCTACGGAGTTGGGAGCTATGTTGTGATACCAGATCATGGCCTCCTTCGAGAGTGTTTCCCCAAACTTCTTCCGTAAGACAGACTCGATCTCGTCGTCTTTTAGGTCGTTGCCCTTCACTGCACACGTATAGACAGTATCGTGCTCATTGGGGTCCGAGGTCCAGTTGTATTTTGGGAGTTCTGACATTCTGAACTTCTTTGGAATGGGTTTCGGGGCTGCTTCCTCGGGGTTCAGGATCAGGGGTGCGCCCGGGATTTGGTCGACCCTGGAGTTGTACGTCTCGACCTTCTCGTCGTTGGCTGCTATCATTTTCTCGCCCGATTCGATCCTTTTGGTGAGGTCCTTGAGCATTTTTATGATGGCGGGATTGGCTATCGACCCATTATTGCTTGACCTCTCTGGTACCTGTTCGGCCGGGAAGGCTGTCTTTGGTGCTACCGTGCTAGGAGTCTTCTGGTGATTTTGCAACTAAGCAATAGCCAGCTGTTGTGCCTGCAACATTTCAAAAATAACATGAAGGCTAACTTCCCGTTCTTCCCGATCTGGGGTTTTTTGGGCTTCCTGTTGGTCGACTTGGTGTATGCTCCTGTTAGTGTGGGAGCTTGTTTCGACGTGTCGAGAGTCACATGAGATTCCGTCCGCCGAAATTGGTCCTGGCGCGTTCTCAAGATTTTGTGGCGGCTCACCAACACCTGGAATAGCCACACCATTTTCTCCGTGGTTCTCAATATTTTTGTTTACTGAATCAGACATTTTAACCTGAAACCGAAGATCTTGGACAAGAAAAAGCATGAAAGATAACTTGCGTTATAATCACTATTATTTTTAGCCCCACGGTGGACGCCAAACTGTTTACCGTGAAAATGGTAATAGCAATTAAAATTTGTTGATGGAACTCTAAAAATATGTGATCTATTTTTATGCTAGTTGTTAAGTAGTTGATGCTATGTGTGTGAAGTTTAAAGATGAAATGCGAGCTAAAATAGAGCTATAATCGAATCGATGAGTTAGCTGTTCAGGGCCTCGAGCTAGTTGGTTTGGGGCCTCGAGGTCGATTCCCGGGCTCGGGCTCTAGCTATTAGGGGCAGTCGGGGAAGGGCTAATAGTCCTGATATAATTAAAGGAGGCTCTTTATGGCCAATGATAAGCAATAAATGAAGAACAAGTATGAAGATAGTAAATAAGAGCAACAATATTGAGAGAATATGTTAGAGAGAAAAGAGAGAGAGAGTTATCATATATTTCGTGTAGAATAGTTGGAGCAACATCAGTTGATGGTGTATAAAATGACAGGGATACCATTTATATAGTAGGAGAATTCCCAATGTAGTACAAATGTATTAATTACAACGATATGGAGATGGGACAGCTAGATACTGCCATGATGCGAGCTCAGACTAGCCTGACGGACTCTGTCGGCTCTAGCTACACGCCTTGGGAACTCCCCATCTCTACCATATCCGGGGTCATCATTATCCCAAGGTCGAGCGTCGATGAACCTCGAGGGAGGAAACTCGACCGTAGCCTTGTATCCTCGAGCCTTCGAGATGATCCTCTGAGGTGCCTCGACGATGAGAAATCGGACCTTCCGATTTCACCGTATACAAAAGTCACGGTTCAATTTTGAAGGGAAGGTCATGAATTCTTAGACAACATGGACGGCTTCAGATGACTAGATGAATGTTATTACTACTTGGTATTTCCTGAGAAGGGTGCGCATTTTAGAAGGCACATTGTGTTTTGACTTACGGATGCTTCATTGGTATTACTATACTCGCCTAATTGATCGACTGCTGATATCCAGAATTTGCTATCTGACAAGGAGGAATTATAGAAGTATTCCTCGTCGGATGCTCGTGTATAAGAGATGTATTAGACATTCGGGAGGTGGAGTTAGGATTAGGTATGGTGATTCGTGTGTTCTATGGATTTGGAGAGTGGGAGTTCTCAAAAGCCGATCGTTTCGTGGTTGCAGACGGTGAAGATATGGCTAAAGTTAGCAAGATGGTGGTATGTGTTATGGTTAAATACTTGTGGACTGTTGGAGGACTATTTATCCATTTGGGGATGATTGATTTGTGGCCCATTGGTAGGGTTGAGGGGGATGTGCATTCTACACCGAGTCGAATTAAATGACTCAAAATTGTCAGTGTTGAGGGGTGAGTCCTTCGGTTAGAGTTGAGCTTGTTTGTGTTCTGATATGTTCTATGTGTGACTCTTCTATACTACGAGGGGTGGTGATTCGTTGGTTATATGTGTCACGCCCCGACCTCGAGGAGTGCGATCTGTGCTCAACAGAGTTACCTGGTCGAGCAAGCGTACACAATGCCGGCTACCCAAGTCACCCATGTATAAAGAGAAGAATACATTTCATTAACTAGACGGTAAGAGGTCATGTGTACAACACGGGTCCATTTTCCATAAGTTACATCATTAACAAGTCTCCAAAATAGTACACTATACAATCATAGTTAAAGTGGAACAGATGATAAGATTACAATATTTTTAGTTTAACCTCCTCAAAACAAGATACAACCCACACTATGTCTACGGAGCCTCTAATAGAAACAAAAGAGTGCAAAGTCAGTGCCGGCAATAAGGCCCTTGATGTAGCTCAAAATGCAATGTACAAAGGATATGAGATACAAGACCATAGAATGAAGTGAGGCTCACCAAGTCAGTTGAGGAAAGGGTGTGCTACTATCACGGATCAACACCACCTTCTATCGACCCACCTGCATCCATTAAAGATGTAGTGCCCCTGCCGAAAGGGAGTTAGTACATATGGAATAGTACTAGTATGTAAAACTAAAAACTTTCTCAATAGAACAAGTAACAGTAAACGGAGAAGGAAACAAGAAACCAATAAGAGACTCAAATAGTATCAAGGTGTCAAGTTAGGGGAAAGGTAAATTTCAAGTAAGTTTCAATATTTTAATTTGGGATAGCTTTAGCACCGGTACACCACTGTGTTTTAGCACGGGGTCCGATCTCAGCCCGATCGGCTAATCCGCCTCACCCCGAGACATCTACTCACAATACCACCATGTGCGCGGCATGGCATCCGATCTCATCCCGATCGGCTAAGCCATCTCGCCACAATGTCGTGTAGGTCGACACCACATCACATCTCGCTAGCAATAATTTCATCCCATATAAGGGGAAGCATCTCAACACATCAATCTCATTCCATATAAGCGGAAACAACCTCATCACATTAACATTATGGATAACAACAACAAGGCTTTTCAAATTAAGACTTCAAATATACATGTGAGTAAATAAGGATGTTAGGCACATGGAGATTTCTTACACAATTTGGCATAGCAACTTTCATTTGAACTTGATTTGAAGTCACAACATAATATTATAAGAATGTTCGGAACAAATTTTGAACACACACACACACACACACACACACATATATATATACACACACACACCTTTTGACACCAATCTTATTCGGAATAGCAAGTTTATAATGAACAACTCGAAACTTACACGAACATCGTGGGATTTAATTTCTAAGAGAGATGTTTCGCCGACATACCTCACTTTGAGCTTCCTTAAATTACTACAATGTTCCGGAAATCTTAGCAACTTCTATCTATTTGAGCTTCCTTAAATTACTACACCATGAAACCCAAGGTTTTAGGTAAAATTTTACGGGGCCTTACAATATGCACATGGTGCAGTTCTGTTTGGGCCTTATAGCAAAATTCGAGCTAGATGGTTATTAGGTGTTAAATGGTTGATTGCACCTTGGTTATAGTCTTTCCGGGCCGTGGTATATTATTGTCACGCCCCGACTTCGTGGAGAACAACCGGCACTCAACCGAGTTGACCCGGCGAGCAAGCCTGCTAGATTTCCTTTTACCTAAACTTACCCATGAATAATGAGAAGATATATTTTCCTTAAGTTGACAATGAGGATATCATGTATACAACACCGATTCATTACCATTAGTTACTTCATTTTAATGTCTCAAAATACACACACTTTCATAGTGGACGTGGAACAAGTGATTCAAATACATCATGATAATTTGACTTTCCCAACACCAATACACAACCCATACTATGTCTATAGAGCCTCTAACAGATACAAAAGTATACTATGTGTTGATACCCAATTTTTTCCTATATATTTTAATCATGCAAAATACCTTCGAAATAGCATATACATGCATATATAAGCATGCCCAAGGTTTTATTTATTTTTCCCATAATTTTAAGGGTTTTAAATTGATTTATTTTTCCCTTTTTATCCATAAAATCCCCAATAATTATTCCCAAAATTATTATTTTGATAATTCATCTATTGGATATCTATATTTATACCAAAATATGGTTAAGGTAATTTTTACATATTTTTATAATTACATTTAGTGCTTTTAAAGCTAAATTGCACATAATTGTAATATTAGCCCTTTTCAGATTTAATTATGTGTTATATGCATAAAGCTGGATCCTGTATTTTTTTAATTGCTAATTATGTATTCTAAATCATTTTAGCATTTTAAGTTATTTTTGTGAAATTATCTACTATTTTTTATAAATTAAATGGAAAAAATGGCTATTTAACCTATAGCAAAAATTGGCTTTCAATTCTAGCCTAAGTCAAACGGAACCCCAACCCAATTAAAAAACCCACCGGACCCAAGCCCAAACCCAAGCCATACCCGACCCACCTACCCTGTTCAATCTTGACCGTTAATCATTCAGATCAACGGTCCCCATTCCCCCTTCCTAAATTAAACCCTAAAGACTACTCCCCCATCTCTCATTTCCCCCTCTCGTTCTCTCTCAGCCGGTCTCTCATCTCTCTCTCTCTATCTCTGGTTCTCTCTAAAACCTTCTCCTCTCCCCTCCTCTCCGATGAACCTCATCCACCTTCTCCGGTCATCTCCTTGCCTGAATCCATGGTGACCTCGCCACCTACCAGCCTTATGGCTCCCTCTTGAAAGTGTGTCATCGTTTTGAGGCCTTCAAGTGAACCAGAGGCGGTTGACTCGCCTCCCATGGTTTCTCATGCCATTTTGGGGCGATCCATGATCGTTCGAGTAAGATCTATGACTTTTCCGGCTAAAACCGGTAACTTTTCAAAGTTTTCTCATCTTCTCAAGGTTTTCTGAAATCCTAGCTCTTGAGTTTTTTCACTTTTCTTTAGATCTGTCTCAGATCTAGGTGTATCCATGAGTTTTTTAACCGATTTTTCTTCATCTTTACTATTTTCGAAATACTAAAGTCACTGTTGTTCGATTCTTCTCAGATCCTTCTAGATCTGAGATGATTCAAGTATTTTTAAGCTTTTTCCTACAAAATCTCATGTTTTTTTTAACTTACTATTTCGATTTTAGTTATTCTTTTCTAAAACTAGGGTTTTCTCGGAGTTCTTTTAAGCATGTTCTAACTGATTTCGTTATGATTAAACCCTTTCCTTGTTTGTTTTGATCGATTTTGTGCTCTTACTGCTTTTAACTTGACTCTGTTAAAAGCCCTTTCTTTTAAGATTCTCTTTACTTTGTTTCTGTAATTTTTCTTACTTTTCCTCTCCGAGTGTTAGCATGCTTTCTTTACTATGTGTCTATATGTTAGCCTGCTTACTTGAGTCCTGAGATTACCCCGCTTCGAATATGTTTTCCTGAATCCTTAGCCTACTTATGTCGCTTTTGAATGACTGTGTTCACTTTATTTGTTCATCTTTTGCTTCTTTCTGTGACTATGCTTCAAATATGTTTTCTTGCTACATCTGTGGACTTCCTCTATTTATATGTTGAAAGTATAGAGTCATGACTCCCTTTGATCAAGTCTGGTTTCCTTAATCTATGGTGATTGGAAATTAACTTTGCCCGTTTGTTAAGCTGATTGATTTCCTTAACCTATTCTACTATGATACTTATTTTTCTACTAAGTTGTGTCCTTAATCAGGGCTTTATGAATTTGGTCCTACTCTATGCTACTGAATCTCGATC
Source organism: Nicotiana attenuata (assembly GCF_001879085.1). Taxonomy (NCBI): domain Eukaryota; kingdom Viridiplantae; phylum Streptophyta; class Magnoliopsida; order Solanales; family Solanaceae; genus Nicotiana; species Nicotiana attenuata. Next base: position 946,141 of record NW_017670319.1, read on the forward strand.
CCTACCTTTCCACTTGATTTGATTAGTTGCTTACCTTAATTAATTCTCCTTGCCTTGTCTGCATTGCTACTGATTGTCTCCTTAGTTTGAAACCTTCTGAACCTAGCCTTAATTACCTGTTCTATACTGGTACTACTTTTTGAAATATTTTCTTACTTTTTATAGTCCAGCCGTGTATGATTTCTTTCCTTACTTGTCACCTGCCCTTTTACCATTCACACTGACTCCCTTAATTAAGGGGAGATTCGAACCAATTTTTTATGCTGAGTTCCATAATTACTGAAGAATTGATTCTTGCCTTATTTGAACTAGTTTTCAAACCACTATATAAATGACTCTCTTCTACAGTCTTAGACATGAACAATAAGTTCAGAACACACACATACACACTCAAAACTCTCTCTTTCTACTACTTGTGCTATTGCTTGTCTAGCCGGCTGAAAGCCAAGGCTAGACTGTGGAACTCTACTTGTTTTACTTTTTCTGCACTTTGCTTCCTTAACTGGTATGTTCCTAGTTCAATTCTGAAACTCAACTCTATGTGCTCTATTGTTTGTCAATCCCTGTCTCTTCCTGCACTAACTTAATGACTCATGTTGTTTAATTGCACTTCTTGTCTACTGCTTTACTCAGCATGCTTAAGTTCTGCCCTCTCTTGTTCAAATGTAACCAGCATGTCTACTTGAGTGCCTGTTTATGCCCCCAACTAGTATGTCTCCTAATGTACTTGGTTAAACCAAGTCATGACTAATTATGTGAAATAGACCCTTGCATGACTACTCCCATACCCTGTCCCCATGTCTTGTTACTATTCTAATTTCAAGCATGATTCTCTTGTAACTCTTTGGAGTAATTGTTTGTGTTCTGGAGACCAATCAGTCCCTACTTGTTCTTTGTACTTGCTGGTCTATATGCACTTCCTCTCAGCCATGTTTAGGTGTTTCTGATTTGGGCCCTCTATGTCCCCAACCCCTACTTCCCTGCTTGTAACTTCTGAAACTGTACTATTCTTTTAACTTGTTCTGTGTGTGTGCTGGCTTGTTCCAAGTTGTTGTTGCTCCTATCCCCTTCCCCTTTCAAAACTGTTTCCAACTCAACTCTTTTAAATCTATGTCAAGCACTCTCACATATACTCTTAGACTACTAGGTTCTGCCCCTTTTGTGTGAGCCTTGCCTTGGGACCCTTGAGCTCCCTCTGAACTTGGACACATGAAAGCTGGCCCTTCCACACTGCACTTACTCTGTCTTGGCTACTAAATTTGGGTGTGAGCACTGCCCGGGATCCCTTGAGGTCCTTAGGGAACTCTGACACACCCGGATATGAGAAAGACTATGGAACAAATCTTGGCACTTGAGGTGATTGATTACATAACTCAGAGAGGAAGTCTTAATCAGGCTTCCTATAGTGTAACTTCTTATTTTCATTGCTACTTATGTAATTCATTTCAATGTTGGTTTGCAATAACTTGTTGTAAACAAGTACTGGGGTCGGCTAGTGAAAATGGATGGGGTAAATATGCATGCTATAGTTATTAAGGGTAGAAAACATGTTATTAGGTTTATGTTCCTAATTGCGCAATAGAAACCATGCTTAGGGTTCATACATCCATTAGAAATCATGCTCTTAGGTCTCATGTTTATTGTTTCAACATGTGCATCCTTACAAAATCATGTGTTAAAATCTGCTAATAATTAGCATTTTACTATTGTGTTCTACGCTGCCATGTGCATTCGTAAATCCTGCTCTTAGGAAATTCTGCAATCCTGCTATATGCATTTAGAAATCCTGCTCTAGGGATTCTACATCATGAGTTTTACACATGTACCCTTGATACCATGTTTTAGGATCTTATCCATACTCGCATTCACACTTAGTGTAAACTGCTGGTTATAAAAGAGGTAAAAACAGCTTCACACTTGATTATCCAGTTTAAAATAACTGGTAATAATCTCTGTATTCGTATCAACTAGAACAGCATGCTCTTATGGTAAAATAATTTCCAAACTGTCTTTTAATAATTCTGTATAACTGTTGTATACTGTTTTATGCCTAGGCAAACCTTGGGTAATAAATTTTAAATAAAACCAGAACCGTCTCTGCGATCATTGTTTAGTTATCAACTGTTAAAATCAGTAGGCAAGCCTGATTCGGACTTCTTTTCTGAGTCATGTAATAGATCTGGTTCTGCTGTTGTCGCTTTTAAAACCTTGTTGGGATCTGAATGTGGACCTGATAGTGTATGAGTCATGCTGTCTATGCGTATTACTTGTGGAGGAGTATTTGAGCCTTTCGTTTGTCTTCCATGCTCCCCTTGATTGAAGTCCTACTTGTTATTGTATGTCGCCTTAGTATTTTGCTTTAAAACCTGAGGGTCCTCCTAAGACCTCTTTCTTATAGGATAGGAGTCCTAAATTCCTCCGGGACTGATAGGAAGGGACGGGTAACGGCATGCAATAGGGGTCGAGACCAACCTTCGCTTTACTTACCTTCACAGGATGGGAAAGGGTAGATATGGATATGATGACCGGTGCGCTAATGCCACGCGTAGCCCCTTTCTAAGGAGTGATTACTGGGCATTGTACTGATGTGATCCATATTATAAACAAACCTAGGACACCCCTTTATATTCGCAAATATGCTTAACTTATAATCATTTTCAAAACCTAGCTTTTTCATTAGTTGTTTTCATACACTTGTGTGTTTAAACTTAAATCCCCTACTATTTGAGCCATACTTGCTTATTTGCTAACTGTACAAGTTCACAAAAAACTGTCTGGCCGGGAACCACACTAGTGGATCCTGAGGGGTGCCTAACACCTTCCCCTTAGGATAATTTCAAGCCCTTACCCTATCTCTGGTTACCAAATGAACCTTATAGGTGCCCTAACGCACCTTAAATCGTTATGTGGCGACACTTCAAAAATGCAAACCCCTTTCCCAAAAGGAAAGAGTTGTCCCGTACCAATAATGTCATAAACCCGATTCCCAACGCGAGGAAAGGAAAAAGGGGGCGCGACATTATGATAGTGCCGGTAACAAGGCCCCGGCTATACCTCAAACACAATAAATGAGGAAAAAGATACATCACCCTGAAATGAAGTGGACCTCAAAAAGTCAGCTAGGATGAGAGTGTACCGCTATCACTGATCAATGTCGCCTGTTGTGGAACCACCTGCATCCATTAAAGATGCAGCACCCATGGTAAAAGGGATGTTATACTGTCGAAAGAGTACTAGTATGTATAACTAAATACCCTTGATGTCCCGTAGAATTTCGGCACATTTGCTACCAATTACTTAGATTTTAACTCGTCTTTTAATGCATTTTAGTTAATTCTTATCAAGTTTGGTTGTTTGGTAGTGCATGAGCTTGAAGACCCAAAAACATGGAAAAGAAGTCAAAAGGTCACAAAAGAATGGAAATGCTACAAGTATGCAACCCCATAATTCATATGCGGACTGCATAACTCAAATGTTGATCGCAAACTGAAACAGACTTCTTGGCCAAATGAAGAGAAGACTATGCGGTCCATTATGCGGTCGCATAACACTTTTGCGAGCCGCATAATGGTTGCATAATTCCAGTAGAAAAAGCTTCTAAACATGATTTGCGATGAAATATGCGGACCGCATAATCTACATGCGATGTAAGCCTGGAACTGGTGACTTACAAGTCTGCGATGAAAAAGGGAATTATGCGGACCGCATACGTGGTCTGCGACCATTATGCGGTCGCATAAAGCTGTCTGCAAGGGTACTTTTATCCGATTTTGACCACCACTTTTGGTCCACTATAAAAAGAATAACTAGGTTTTTTGTGGGTCATTCAAGTCTGAGAAAGGTCCTACATAGAGAGCATTGAATAATTCATTAATTTGGAAGCTTGTGAAGAAGGAATCTTGCACTTTTGTAAGCTTTATGACTTTATTAAATACTTTGTTCTTGTATTTTTGCATGAGTAGCTAGTTTTAAATACTAAGATTGTGGATCCTAGATGGGTGTAATGTTAATGGGTGTTTAGCATTGAATATATATATAATGGTTGGTTGATATTTATTCAATTCTTGTTCTTTATTTGTGGTTGGTGGTTGCAAATATTAATCTATTCCATTTTACTCTTTCTTTACTTGGAAAAGTGGGTTAGGATTTGGTAGATTTGAATATCAAGAACTGAAGACTTTAAATCTTGTTTAATAGATTCAGTTAGGAATAAGTGGGTTCTACTTGGCATAAAATGGTTGTTCTTAAGTTGCAACTCTTTTATATTTGGAAAAATCATAAAGGGAAAATACTACCCAACTATTGGAAAATATTGGGTAGTCATTCAGAAACCATTTGCATATCAAAGGACCTTCCATTCGAAATATATCATATTAACACTGATAGCATTACATTTCATTGACGGGGACACAACTTTGGTTTCCTTAATCAAATTAATCACATTCTCATAACACAATCAGTTATCTTCTTAATTCACAACTATATCATTTTCTTGTTACGTTACAGGAATAGAATTACGACCTAAGTCAAGTCTCACAATACTCAAGTAATCTTTTCTCACCATATTCCCTGTGGGATTCGACCCTAGCCTTGCTGGGTTATTATATTTAACACCGACCACCTTACACTATTTAATTAAAGTATAATTTGAGCGTATTAAATTTTGGCACCGTTGCCGGGATATACGATTTTGAAATTACTAATTAGTATGTGCTTTACTTTAAGTCTTCTTTTATTCCATCACACTTTGCTTGTTTCGCTTGGTGTCGACAGGAAAACATGGCCGAATATGAGGAAGAAGAAAATCCTTTTGCGGACATAGATGAGTACATTGAGGAAACAAATGCTATTGTACCTCCGAGAGTTGACGGTGCCACTTTCAAGGTGGAACATGGTTGAATCCTAATGCTCAAAGTGGAGGGGTTTTTCAAGAATTCCACTGATGATGATCCGACACAATATCCCAGAAACTTCTTGGGTGTGTGTGCGATGCACAAGCAGAACAACGTCTCAGATGATGCCCTAAGGTTCAAGGTGTTCAAGTAGTCACCGACTGGAGAGTCGAGGAAATGAATTCAAATCTACCACCAAACTCAATCCATTCCTGGCCTGAACTTGTCCGAGAATTCTTAGCTAAATGGTTCCCGCAAAGCAAGAAATCTGAGCTCCGGATAAAATTTTCTTTTTCAAGCAACTACCTAGAGAACATCTACAAGAGGCATGTGATCTGTTCAAGTTATATTTGGTGAGGTCGCGTAATCATGGTTTTTCCGATTCTATCTTGTTGGAGAAATTCTACATGGGTTTAGATGCTGTAAACCAATCTATAGCCAAGAATGCAGCTGACAGAGCTTATATGGATAAGACATTTGCAAGGATCACACAAATCCTTGACAAAATGGCAAAACATAACCAAGCTTGGCACTCAGAGAACACCACAAGTGGAATTGCATATGGTACTCCTTCCTTGACCAACATGATCAAGGTGAACAAAGAAAGAGATCAAGTAATCACCGGACTTGCCACCAACGTCAATGTGTTGACGAAGATGTTCACTGAAAGCCAAACAAAAAAGGCAAATATGGTGGAAGATGTTAAACCCACATCAAATGAAGATTATGAGGAAGCAAATTATGTCAACAACTCTCAAGGATGCTATCAAAGGAAACAATACCAAGGTCAAGGACAATAAAACCAATGGAGGCCTAACCCGCAAGGGCAAGGCAACCAAAAGTGGCGAAATGACCAAGGTAGTTCGGATCAAGGGAATTGGAGTAACAACAACAACTTCTCAAATCGGAGCTAGAACCCTTATGTTCCATGTCACGACCCAAACTGGAGGGCCATGACTAGCACCCGGCCATACTTACCGAGTACCAACATACATTTTATCTAACCTTCTTTATTATCTTTTAGGGCTGACGAGATCAATATAAATGGTAGACATGGGTCATGGACAACCAACAATAAAATATGATGGCATGAACATATATAACATGGGATGACTAGACAATCAAGAAACTATATATAAGGTACAAGCTACCACACTACCATGAGAGACTATATAACAAAAACCAGCCGACAAGGCCTACCAAACTATACATGAGTCGACACCTGTCTATGAGCCTCTAAAGGAACATAAGTGTTACAACATAGCTGGAACAGGGCCCCGTCATACCCATAATATCTATAAAAAAATGCATACCAAGACCAAGGCAAGTCCGAAGGAGGGATCTCGCCAATCACCGCTGAACTGGACAGCCTACTATGGTGGGGGAGCTGCGCCTGCCTGTCTATCAGGACCTGCAGCACGACATGCAGCGTCCACAAATAAAAGGACGTCAGTACGAATAAAGTACTGAGTATGTAAGGCAGGGAACCATAAGTACGAACAGTAATGTAAGCAGGGATAGAGAATAAACAACCTGTAACATCTGGGTACCTCTAAGGGCTACTGACATGAAATGCGTGATACATATGTGTATATACATAAACTTTTAAAACATACGCCTCTGTGGGCATCATCATCATCATATCGTACCCGGCCGTAATAGGCTCGGTAAAAACGTACCCGGCCACGTGGAGCTCGGTAAAACCCAACTGATCAGTGGTTGCACAATAGGTGCCGTACCCGGCCGACTATAGCGCGGCTCGTAGAGTAAAATAGATACATATATATAATGCATGCTCGACTCATGGAGTCACGTTCTAAACCTTTCGGAGTGACGTAAGGTCGGTATCCTCTGTACACGTTATTAGGACTAACTCTTCACCATGAACCTTATAAGAATCAGGAAGTACCAATAACATTGATAACATAAGAATAAGAGAAGCAACATCAACATCAATCGTTCCATAAGAGGGGAAACAATGTAAGTACTGCTAGCTTCTAAGAGTAGAGTATCTTTGGAAGCTCGTTCATTACATTATGTACAATCGGAGTCGTGCAAAAGAAGGAAAGGGATAGCCTCACATACCTTGTATATACTGCCCCAATCTCAAGCTATGCAATTTTCACGACTCCTTAGTCTACAATAAGAGAAACGATACTATAGTTACCATTCAAGCGTCATAACTATTATGTATCGACCACAACCTATTTTACGATGAAACGGACAGCACCTCCCCTATATATATGACTTCACACAATTCAAAACAATCACCAAACAGCCCAAACAACATCAATAATAATAATATTGAGCCTCCCAAAACAGTCCACGCACAACCAAATCACTTCATACATACGACGGCCACCGTAGTCGTGTCAAACGACCCGGAAATGTTACGAAGAACTACCAGCCCACAACCCTACATCTATATGGTGTTTCTCCACACCATTCCTCCTCCAAAACTCCATAAAACAGTAGTAAAACACGCAGCCCAACAGCAACACAAAACAGTCCACAAAACAGTCCGCTACAAGTGAATAACTCGAACTCACGGCTTCCGATCATCGTCCCGTGAGTTCTTACATGTATAGAACGAATTAGCATGAATTCACAGCAGAATAAATGTATGAAAGATAGCAGTAAAATCACCTTACTTGTTGGATAACTCAGCCCTTATCTTGGTTCTTCAAACTCTAGGGTTTACCCCCAATTTGAACTTGAAAGAGAGGGAAAATCAATTAGGGTTTGTGGATAATTTTTGGGAGGAAGTTTGCAGGGGTTTAGGTCTGGTTATTTGTGAAATATAATGAGGGATATATTGCAGAAGATAAGCCTTTTAATGGGCTCTTTGTCTGACCCGAAATTGCCTCTTTTTGGGCTATCATTTAACCAAGTAGGTGACCCACCTACTTGTCACCTAGCAACTTGTGCAGTCTCGCAAAAATGTCTATATCTCTCTACTGAAATGTCGTATTGATAAAAGGTTTAATGAGTTGGAAACTAGACTCATAGATCTTCAATTTGGTGGGTAGATCACCCCGTAATTCCAAGTATATTGGGAGAAAAGCTTAATAACATTTGACCTAAAGTTTAAGTAAAACTACGAACCTAAGTTGCAACAACTCTTGTCGACTTTTGTTTCATAACTCGTTTGACTTCAAGACTATGATACGGATATTTTATGATTCATATACCTTAAAATACGACCTCTTGAGAGTATTAAGCACCCCTAGGTTTACCCAAAAATACGGCTGACAACATCCTTGATTCGTTTAACTTCTAATACTTGTTAACCACCCTTATACACCTTTGTATTATTTAAGACCAATAGGATTAATCTCTTATCATCTCAAAGATAATCTCTTCATGGATTTACGTCGACGACCTTATGGCATGAATTAACGTATGTGAATATGGGTTGTAACACCATCAGGGAGGAAAAGTATTCCGAATGGCTAGCTAACGTAGTAGTAGTGCCAAAGAAAGGGAATAAGCTAAGAATGTACGTAGATTATAAGGATTTAAACAAAGCATTCCCTAAAGATTCTTTCCCGCTGCCCAACATTGATCGCCGGATCGATGCCCCGGCCGGCCACGAGACCCTCACCTTCCTCGATGCTTACTCGGGGTACAATCAGATTCAGATGAACCCCGAGGATAGGGAAAAGACTTCATTCATCACAAAGTATGGCACATATTGCTATAATGTGATGCCCTTCAGACAAAAAATGCAGGAGCAATGCCTAGTTAAAAGATGTTCAAACACCAAATAGGAAAATCTATGGAAGTATACATTGACGATATGTTAGTAAAATCCCTATGCGCAGGGGATCACTTGACCCATTTGCCGGAAAGTTTTAAAGCTCAACCCCGAAAAGTGCACCTCCAGAGTAGACTCGGGCAAATTTCTAGGCTTCATGGTCTCAAACAGGGGGGTCAAGATCAACCCCGACAAAATAAAGACCATCGAAGAAATCACAGTGGTAAATAACGTAAAAGCCGTCCAACGACTGACTGGGCGGATCGCAGCCTTGGGGTAGATTCATATCAAGGTCGGCGGACAAAAGCCATCACTTCTTTGCCCTACTCAAAAGCAAGAGCAACTTCAAATGGACTCCGGAATGCCAAGACACCCTGGAAGATCTGAAACGGTACCTGTTAAGCCTACCCTTGCTACACACACCCAAAGAAGATGAAACATTGTATCTGTACTTTGATGTATCCGAAATAGCGTTGAGCGGCGTATTAGTCCGGGAAGATCAAGTTACACAATTTCCTGTATATTATGTAATTCAAACCTTGGGGGACGCCGAAACCTGGTATCCCTATCTAGAAAAATTGGCGCTCGCACTAATTAGCGCTTTGCGTAAGCTAAAGCCTTACTTTCAGTGCCACCACACCTGCGTCCTATCAACCTACCCCCTCCGGAGCATACTGGACAAACCTGAGCTGTTGGGCCGACTGGCCAAATGGGCCATCGAGCTCGGAGGGTATGTGAATATGGGTTGTAACACCCTCCCCCCCTTAGGAACATTCGTCCTCGAATGTAAGGGTTTATGGGGAGTCCAATTCATCGTGGATTCCAATGGAAATTCCCGGTCAATTTTCCCCTATAAAATGGTTACTAGCAAAACTTGCAAGCAGTTAAGCCCAACGTATGGCCTAAAAAGGCTACACAAAGCATTATGGACATGTACATTATGTGCATATCACCATTTGGTATTAAGGAAGAGTATTCTCAAGTTATTGCTTACCTCATAGAGCCGTTTCACCTTCTAATGTATCCTGCGTTCCACCAGCATCCTTGTTATCTTCATTCTGGAATAGGTAAGGATATTTAGAACTCATCTCCTCTTCCGCTTCCCATGTCATTTCTTCCATATTCTTGTTTCTCCACAATACTTTGACAGAAGCTACATCTTTTGTTCTCAGCTTGCGGACTTGTCGATCTAATATAGCCACTGGTACTTCATCATATGATTGATCCTCTGTAACTTGTACATCTTTGATAGGGACAACTCGAGAAGGGTCTCCAATACATTTCCTCAACATAGATACATGGAATACTGGATGGACAAATTCCAATTTGGATGGCAATTCTAACTCATAAGCAACCTGTCCAATTCGTCGAAGAATTTTGTACGGACCGATATATCGTGGACTCAGCTTACCCTTTTTCCCAAAACGCATAACACCCTTCATCGGCGAGATCCTCAGGAAAACCCAATCACCAACCTCAAACTCCAGATCACGACGTCAGACATCAGAATAAGACTTTTGCCTGCTTTGTGCCGTCCTCAATCACTCCTGTATCACTTTTACCTTCTCAATGGCTTGGTGAATCAAATCTGGCCCATATAATTCTATTTCACCGACTTCAAACAATCCAATTGGTGATCTACATCTCCTCACGTATAGTGCCTCGTATGGGGCCATTTTAATACTGGAATGGTAGCTATTATTGTAGGCAAATTCTATGAGTGGAAGATGGTCATCCCAATTTCCCTTAAAATCTAGAACACATGCTCGTAGCATATCTTCAAGTGTCTGAATGGTACGTTCAGCCTGTCCGTCAGTCTGTGGATGAAATGCAGTGCTGAGATTCACTTGTGTGCCTAAACCCTTCTGAAAAGACCTCTAAAAGTTAGCCGTAAATTGAGCTCCTCGGCCTGATATAATAGATATTGGTAGACCATGAAGCCTAACAATCTCCTTGATATACAACTTCGTATAATCTTCAGCCGTGTAAGTTGTCTTAACTGGCAGAAAATGGGCACATTTTGTAAGTCGATCAACTATCACCCAGATGGAGTCAAACTTATGATAAGAGCGAGGTAACCCAATAATGAAGTCCATATTAATCACCTCCCATTTCCAGGTCGGAATCTCTATATTCTGAAGCAATCCACCGGGTTTCTGATGTTCGATCTTTACTTGTTGACAATTAGGACACTGGGCTACAAATTCTGCAATAGACTTCTTCATGTTATCCCACCAATACTGCTCCTTAATGTCATGATATATCTTTGTCGAGCCGGGATGGATGGAATATCGGGATTGATGAATCTCATTCATAATCTTCTCTCGCAACCCTGCCACATTAGGCACACATAATCGGCCCTGGTATCTCAGTGCCCCATCTCCTCCGATCTCAAAAGCCGTAATTTTACACTGCTGAATGCTCTCTCTCAATCGTACTAAGATATGATCTTCATATTGCCGTGCTTTTACCTCGGCTACCAAAGATGATTCTGATGTATTATGTACAGTAACACCTCCGTCATCAGAGTCTAACAATCTGATTCTCATATTGGCTAGCTGATGAAGCTCTTTAGTCAACCCCCATCTACCTGCCTTAATATGTACTAAGCTTCCCATTGACTTACGGCTGAGAGCGTCTGCCACAACATTGGGCTTTACCGGGATGATACAATATCTCGACGTCGTAGTCTTTCAGTAATTCAAGCCACCTACGCTGCCTCAAATTCAACTCTTTCTGCTTGAAGATGTATTGTAAACTCTTGTGATCTGTGTAGATGTCAACATGGACGCCGTATAGGTAGTGCCGCCATATCTTCAAAGCATATATTACTGCAGCCAATTCCAAATCATGGGTTGGATAATTCTTTTCATGCTTCTTCAATTGTCTTGATGCATAAGCAATCACCTTCTCACGTTGCATCAATACGCACCCCAAACCTATACCTGAGGCATCACAATATACCACATAACCTTCTGGTCCTTCAGGAAGAGTGAGCACTGGTGCGGATGTCAATCGATTCTTCAACTCCTGAAAACTTTGTTCAAAAGCGTCAGACCACCGTAATTTAGTAGCTTTCTGTGTTAACTTAGTCAATGGTGCTGATATAGAGGAAAACCCTTCTACAAATCGCCTATAATATCCTGCTAGCCCCAGGAAGCTGCGAACTTCTGATGGTGTTGTAGGTCTCGGCCAATTCTTTACTGCATCGATCTTCTGAGTGTCGACACTAATACCCTCGTCAGATATCACATGGCCAAGGAATGCTACTGAGTTCAGCCAAAATTCACATTTGGAGAGCTTAGGATATAACTTACGATCCTGAAGCGTCTGTAATACTATCCGCAAGTGGCCCGCATGTTCCGCCTCCGAACGAGAATACACCAAAATATCATCAATGAATACGATCACGAACACATTAAGATAGGGCCTGAATA
>NW_017670319.1:959826-1002682 GCF_001879085.1 Nicotiana attenuata
GTAATTCCAAGTATATTGGGAGAAAAGCTTAATAACATTTGACCTAAAGTTTAAGTAAAACTATGAACTTAAGTTGCAACAACTCTTGTCGACTTTTGTTTCATAACTCGTTTGACTTCAAGACTATGATACGGATATTTTATGATTCATATACCTTAAAATACGACCTCTTGAGAGTATTAAGCACCCCTATGTTTACCCAAAAATACGGCTGACAACATCCTTGATTCGTTTAACTTCTAATACTTGTTAACCACCCTTATACACCTTTGTATCATTTAAGACCAATAGGATTAATCTCTTATCATCTCAAAGATAATCTCTTCATGGATTTACGTCGACGATCTTATGGCATGAACTAACGTATGTGAATATGGGTTGTAACACCATCAGGGAGGCAAAGTATTCCGAATGGCTAGCTAACGTAGTAGTAGTGCCAAAGAAAGGGAATAAGCTAAGAATGTACGTAGATTATAAGGATTTAAACAAAGCATTCCCTAAAGATTCTTTCCCGCTGCCCAACATTGATCGCCTGATCGATGCCCCGGCCGGCTACGAGACCCTCACCTTCCTCGATGCTTACTCGGGGTACAATCAGATTCAGATGAACCCCGAGGATAGGGAAAAGACTTCATTCATCACAAAGTATGGCACATATTGCTATAATGTGATGCCCTCCAGACTAAAAATGCAGGAGCAACGCCTAGTTAAAAAGATGTTCGAACACTAAATAGGAAAATCTATGGAAGTATACATTGACGATATGTTAGTAAAATCCCTATGCGCAGAGGATCACTTGACCCATTTGCCGGAAAGTTTTGAAGCTCAACCCCGAAAAGTGCACCTCCAGAGTAGACTTGGGCAAATTTCTGGGCTTCATGGTCTCAAACAGGGGGATCAAGATCAACCCCGACAAAATAAAGGCCATCGAAGAAATCACAGTGGTAAATAACGTAAAAGCCGTCCAACGACTGACTGGGCGGATCGCAGCCTTGGGGTAGATTCATATCAAGGTCGGCGGACAAAAGCCATCACTTCTTTTCCCTACTCAAAAGCAAGAGCAACTTCGAATGGACTCCAGAACCAAGACGCCTTGGAAGAGCTGAAACGGTACCTGTTAAGCCTACCCTTGCTACACACACCCAAAGAAGATGAAATATTGTATCTGTACTTTGATGTATCCGAAATAGCGTTGAGCGGCGTATTAGTCCGGGAAGATCAAGTTACACAATTTCCTATATATTATGTAATTCGAACCTTGGGGGACGCCGAAACCTGGTATCCCTATCTAGAAAAATTGGCGCTCGCACTAATTAGCACTTTGCGTAAGCTAAAGCCTTACTTTCAGTGCCACCACATCTGCGTCCTATCAACCTACCCCCTCCGGAGCATACTGGACAAACCTGAGATGTTGGGCCGACTGGCCAAATGGGCCATCGAGCTCGGAGGGTATGTGAATATGGGTTGTAACATTCCACCAAAGGGGAAATATTCAAATCAAGGTTCCTCAAGTGATTCCAAGATGGAAAATATGCTTGAACGGGTATTGCAAAATCGTATACCGTAAAAATTAGAGGGTCCGATTGTATGATCACTATGATATTCTACAGCCCGTTATCGGAAGGCTCGAGGACCGACTCTGAGGGCTTCCATACGCTCGATCTTGTGGCAGTGCAAACCAGCGGCTAAGATGGACCAACGAGAAGTTCCCAAGGCACCTGACTAAAGCCGACCAAGCCTATTAGGCTAGTACAAGCCCGTACCGTGGCATTAAATGGCTGTACCACCCATATATCTTTGTAATAAATGCATTTGTACTATGTTGGGATTCCTCCTCGTATATAAAGGGGACCCTTGTCATTTTGTAAAGGACACAACATCAATCACAACATTCAATACAAGAACATTCACTGCTCTCTAACTTAAACATATTCTCTTGGTTTCACTACTTACATTTATTGCTTATAGTTATTGTGTTCTATCTATTGTTCTTCATTTACTGTCCATTATTGGCCATAAAGAGCCTACATCAAAGCTCTCAAAATTGTTAGTCCTTCATCGGCCGTTCATAGCTTGGCATCGAGCTCGACCTCGAGGCGCCGTATAGTCAAGCTAGAGGCCCCGATTCTCAGCCACTCGGTTTGCCTAAACGCACTATTTTCAAGTTCTTATCTTATTTTCTAGTCTCACACTTAGCATCTACTGCCTAACAACTAGCATAAAAATAGACCGCGTATTTTTAGAACCACAAAATCAAATTTAATTATAATTACCATGTTCATGGTAAACAGTTTGGCGCCCATTGTGGGGCTAAAGATAATATTTATTGTTTTCTTGCTGGTTTAATGCATAACACAAGTTATCTTTCACGTTTTTTCTTGTCCAAGAATTTTGATTTCAGGTCAAAATGTCTAACTCAGTGAATGCATATGAAAACAACGGTCTTGAAGACTATGGAGAGAATGGTGTAGCTGTTCTAGGTATTGGTGTACCACCATGAAACCCTGAGGACGCACGAGAGCCAATCCCCGCGGATGTGGTCTCACGCGATGCCCAACATGTCGATATAAGCTCCTACACTAATAGGAGCGTACGCCTAGGAGACCAACAAGAAGCTCAGAAAACCCTAGCTCGGGAGGAACAAGAGGTTCGCCTTCATGTTATTTTTGAGATGTTGCAGGCACAATAGCTGGCAATTGCTCAACTGCAAAGCCACCAAAAAACTCCAAGCACAGCAACACCGGAAACGGTTCCTCGAGCTGAACAGGTACTCAAAAGATCGAGTAACAACGGGTCAGCAACCGACCCTGCTATTATGAAGATGCTCGAGGACCTCACAAATAGGATCGAATTGGGCGAAAAAATGATAGAGGCCAGCGACAAAAAGGTGGAGACCTACAACTCGAGGGTCGATCAGATCCAGGGCGCACCCCCGATCCTGATGGGTGTTGATTTTTCAAAGAAATTCGTGCAAAAGCCATTCCCGTCAAATGCCGCTCTAAAGCCCATCATGAAGAAATTCAGAATGCCTGACCTGCCAAAGTACAACAGAACCTCGGACCCCAACGAGCACATCACTGATTACACTTGTGCGGTGAAGGGCAACGACCTGAGGGACGACGAGATCGAATCCGTCCTGCTAAAAAAGTTTGGGGAAACACTCTCGAAAGGTGCCATGACGTGGTATCACAACCTAGCTCCAAATTCAATAGACTCATTTTCCATGCTGGCAGATTCTTTCATAAAGGCACATGCTGGTGCCATCAAGGTGGCTACAAGGAAATCCGACGTGTTCAAAATCAAACAAAGGGAAAACGAGATACTGCGGGAGTTCGTGTATCGCTTTCAAATGGAGCCAATGGAATTACCACCAGTCTCCGATGATTGGGCAGTGCAAGCCTTCACCCAAGGCTTGAATGAGCGAAACTAGGCGGCTTCAAAGCAGCTAAAGCAAAATTTGGTTAAATATCCCGCCGTGACCTGGTCGGATGTCCACAACCGATACCAAACAAAGATTAGGGTCGAGGACGACCAACTGGGAGCCCCCTCGGGCTCGGTATATCCAAGCAGACTCCTGGCAAAGGAGCCAAAGCCAAACAAGGAAAGGTACCAACTGTACACCGAAGATAGGAGAAATACCCCAAGGCATAATATACCCTGAAATGATCGAAGAACAGACTGAGGTCGGAACCCTCGGGGACTCATGAGAAGAGTCAAATTCAATATGCACACAGGACCGACGGAGGCACCCCGCCTATCGGAATACAACTTCAACGTTGACGTTTCAGACAGCGTATCTGCCATCAGTAAAATCAGAGACACCAGGTGGCCAAGACCTGTACTATCAGATCCGTCGCAGAGGAACCCCAACTTAGTGAGCGAATTTCACGGCACACACGGTCATAGGATCGAAGATTGTAGACAACTCCGAGAAGAAGTAGCCCTGCTACTCAGCAAAGTGCACCTCCGGGAGTTCCTTAGCGACCAGGCCAAATATTAGTTCCGGGAAAGAGAGGCAAACAGGAAAAATGAAGCAGATGAGCCGCAACATGTCATCCACATGATCATGGGAGGAGTCGACATCCCACAGGAACCCACTATCAGAAGAACAAAAATATCCATCACCCAGGAAAAACAAACTCGAGGTTACATACCCGAGGAAGCTTTCACATTCAGCGACAAGGACATCGAGACCTTGTCACACCCTCATCACGACGCATTGGTAATTTCTTTTTTTTGTAAATACATTTCAAATTAAACGTGTACTAGGGATCCAGGTAGCTCGACCAATATTATTAGGTCAAGGGTCGTGGAGCAGCTCAGACTTCTCAACCAGATCTTGCTCGCCTCTCGAGTCCTCAGTGGATTCAACATGGTGAGTGAAACAACGAAAGCGGAAATCACCCTCCCGGTTAACGTGGCCGCACGACACAAAATGTCAAATTCCATGTCATCGAAGGAGACATGAGGTTCAATGCCTTATTTAGAAGGCCATGGATACACTGCATGAGAGCAGTACCATCAACCCTTCATCAAATGATGAAGTTTCCGACAAAGGACAGAGTAAAAACCGTGTACGGAGAACAACACGCAGCAAGAGAGATGTTCGCAGTACACGACGTAGCACCAGCATCGACGCCTTCGACATCGAAGGAGCCAGAGGATAAGCAAACAGTGAAATAGCACTAATGGAACACATTCTCGGCTATACCTGAATAAAACAAGCAAAGGACCATGCCGCATCCCCGGAGCAAACATTGAAGGCATATCGTGGCTCGAAGCACCATCGCCACTAAGGTATGTCTATATGGTAATAATCGGAGGGTCCGATTTTATGATCATTATGATATCCTGCAGCCCGCTCTCGGAAGGCTCGAGGCCAGGTTCGAGGCCCGACTCTGAGGGCTTCCATACGCTCGATCTCGAGGTAGTGCAAACCAGCGGCTACGATGGACTAACGGGAAGTTCCCAAGGCACGTGACTAAAGTTGGCCAAGCCTATTAGGCTAGTACAAGCCCGTGCCGTGGCATTAAATGGCTGTACCAGCCATATATCTTTGTAATAAATACATTTGTACTATGTTGAGATTCCCCTTTATATATAAAGGGGACCCTTGTCATTTTGTAAAGGACACAACATTACTCACAACATTCAATACAAGAACATTCTCTGCTCTCTAACTTAAACATATTCTCTTGGTTTCACTACATACACTTATTGCGTATATTTAGTGTGTTCTATTTATTGTTCTTCATTTATCGCTTATTATTGTCCATAAAGAGCCTTTATCAAAGCTCTCAAAACTGTTAATCCTTCATCGGACGTTCATAGCTTAGCATCGTGCTCGACCTCGAGGCCCGTATAGTCAGGCTCGAGGCACCGATTCTTAACCGCTCGATTTGCCTAAATGCACCACTTTCAAGTTTTATCTTATTTTCTAGTCTCATACTTATCATTTATTGCCTAACAACTAGCATAAAAATGGATCACGTATTTTTAGAACCACAAAATCAAATTTAATTGTAATTACCATTTTCACGGTAAACAGTTTGGCGCCCACCGTTGGGCTAAAATAATAGTGATTGTTTTCTTGCTGGTCTAACACATAACGCAAGTTATCTTTCACGCTTTTTCTTGTCCAAAGAATCTTTGATTTCCAGGTCAAAATGTCTAATTCAGTCAATGCATATGAAAACAACGGTCTTGAAGACCATGGAGAGAATGGTGTGGTTGTTCCAGGTATTGGTGTACCACCACGAAACCCTGAGGACGCACCAGAGCCGATCCCTATGGATGTGGTCTCACGTGATGCTCAACACGTCGATATAAGGTCCCACACTAACAGGAGCGTACGACAAGGAGACCCACAAGAAGCTCAGAAAACCCCAGCTCGGGAGGAAGAAGAGGTTAGCCTTCAACGTTATTTTTGAAATGTTACAGGCACAACAACTGGTGATTGCTCAACTGCAAAGCCAAAAAAAACCCCAAGTATAGCTACCCCGAAAATGGCCCCTCGAACTGAACAGATACCTGAAAGGTCGAGCAACAACGGGTCAATAGCCAACCCAGCTATTATGAAGATGCTGGAAGACCTCACAAAGAGGATTGAGTCTGGTGAAAAGATGATAGAATCCAACGACAAAAAGGTAGAGACTTACAATTCGAGGGTCGATCAGATCCCGGGCGCACCCCCGATCCTGAAGGGTGTTGATTTGAAGAAATTTGTACAAAAGCCATTCCCGTCAAATGCTGCTCCAAGACCATCCGGAAGAATTTCAGAATGCCCGACCTTCCGAAGTACAAAGGAACCTCTGACCCCAATTAGCACGTCACCGCTCACACTTGTGCGGTGAAGGGCAATGACCTGAGGGACGACGAGATCGAATCCGTCGTGCTAAAAATGATCGGGGAAACACTCTCGAAAGGTGCCATGATGTGGTTGTCACATCTCGCATTTTCGTACGTTAAAGTTTCGTCTTCAGTTAATTGACGTAGACTCGGGAACGAGATCATCTTGACATTAACATATTTACGCTATTTATAACAAGCGATAAATAAGTGTCATGAAGGATAAAGGGTACACAAATTAAAGAAAATGAGTTTCGTTGAAAGTGGTCAATTTGGGATAAAATACGGGTCAGCGATAATACCCAATAATTATGAACTAGTACCATACAAGGTACCATATGACCATGGTAGTATAATGTATAAAGTATATATAAAGTATATTAAAAATCAGTAGAATTTTAAGTAATTTGAGATAATTTTTAAATAATGCGGGTAATTGATTAATTACCGGATAACAGGACATTATCCAGTTAACTAATAATTGAATAAAAAATTAATAAATTAACCCCCCAAAAGTAACGTGGCAGCCATTCCACTTCCAAACAATGACTCTTAGTCATTTTTGGGGTTAGGTGGCATAATGTCACATTTCACACTTTTTTAAAGATCTTCATATACACTGACTAACCCATTAGAATGAATATCATTCTTACACAAAAGCTCCCTTCAACCATAACCCAAACGTTAGCCATTGATTACAGAATATCTTCAACCAATATTTTTAAATCCATAACATTAGCAAGCTTCAACAAAACATTTTCCAACCAACAATCCGACGAGAAATTATTGGAATCTTAACAACGTGCAAATTTTGCGATTCTAAAAGAGTACGGTACAATCTTTTTCAAAAATATTATACGATTTTTTCCCTATTCCAGGTATGTTAAGGCTATTCCTTATTTCTTTTGGCATGATCGATACGTCACAAACGAAATGAGCAAATGCACAATTTCCATTAATGGCTCTATTCATAGAAATACTAGGGCTCACTTTGTTCTTGATTCCCCATGTGACATATTTTTATATCTTCTATTCTTGGGTCTCAAAATAATATGCAGTTGATAAAATTTATCCGAAAAAATATTGAGATTATTGCATATTTTTCATGTATTTCATTCATTTATACATGTACATTGACCCATGACCATACGTCATTATATAGCACCACCACCTGATCAGTTGGTATATGTTGATGATGTTGCCCACAGTGGCCGAGATGATATGATGGGATGCCCTCAGTGGCTTGATGATATTATGTTCACCCATACCTATGCATCACAAGACATTTATACGCACGTGCATGACATTATAAATATTTCAGAAGTTACAAGGTTATTCAGATTTACAGATGGATTTCTTTATTCCATGTTTCATCTATGTCTCTTACGTACTAATTTTCATGCCTTACATACTCAGTACATTTTTTGTAATGACGCCCTACTTCACGGGGCCTGCGTTACATGCCCGCAGGTGAAGGTAGGCAAGCTGATGGTCCCCCTTCTTAGGATCCTTGATCAGCGAGAGTTGGCGTGCTCCACTTGATCCGGAGCTGCTTTTGATTTTGGTACGATATGTTTGTATATATATATGGCTATGACGTGGCTCAGTCCTGTCTTTGTACAGTTATATTTCTATTAGAGGTCTGTAGACAGTATGTCTAGTTGGATAGTATATGGCCTTGCCGGCTTCCAGTTTTGAGGTATATAGTTGTCTATAGCAGCCTTGTCGGCTCTCCCTACGTATGTTGCACGTACATATGCCTTTCGGGCAGGTTTCCTTCATGTATATTATTCTCGTAATTCAGCAGATGTTATCCAGGTTTATATCTTAGACGCATACTTAGGGGTGTCTGACAGGTAGGACTTGGGAACCCGTCGCGGCCCATCGGTTTGGATCGTGACAAAAGTGGTATTAGAGCAGTTCTGTCCTAGGGTTGTCTACAGACCGTGTCTAGTAGGGTCTTGTTTATGGGTGTGTTGTGCACCACACTTATAGACAGGAGGCGACGGGACATATATGATGTTATCATCTCTTCTTATCTTAGATCGTGCGATATATGAATTCATGTTCCCAACGATGTGTTACGTTTTCAGCGATGCCTCAGAAGACTACAGCCGCTAGCACGGGTCAGAAGGTTACGAAGGTGTTAGGAAGAGATATAAGTTATACTATGGAGTCAGACCCATCGGAGATCATGGGTTCTATTGACGAGGATCCATCCGAGGATCCATATGAATCATCCGTTCGAGTTGTTTCGACCACTCCGGCAGCAGATGGGGTGAGAGGAGTTCGAACCTCACCAAGGCCCTTAGTTTCATTATCACAGCCCGTTGATCAGGGTATGAGGGGAGTAGTGCATGAATTGGCACAGCCGGGCTTCCCCCAGGCTCAAAACTATGTTAGGGTATTTGCGGACACCAGCTCTTCTGAGGTTCCAGATAGTCCACATTCTTGGGAATCCGTCAATCAAGGTTCATCTGAGTATGTTATAGGATACGCAGAGGAAGAGGATAGTAGTCGGGCCAAGAGAAGGAAGGTAACTGATAAGGATATGAAGCACCCGCTTCGAAGTGTATTTGATCAAGGCTCTCATATAGGACGAGGCAAGGACCCTCTACTGTAGACTTCCTCCAAATGTCAACTTTCGGTTGCTGAGTTCCACCTCTTCTTGGAATACTACCAAGTCAGGATTCTGAATGTGTTAGGTTGTTTTATGAGAACGTAAGGAGCCCTATCCCGACTTGTATATATTATGGTTATGTTTTTATTAAGGTTATGCAGACAGTATCCTGTACATAGTTTTGGGTATGTCATGTCTACGGCCTTGTCGGCCGTTATGTATCCATATAAACCTCTTTTTTAGATGAGTTCTGCGAAGTTAAGTCCTAATATTGTTACATATATATAGAGGTGCCCGTAATGGCCAGTGATAAGTTTGATAATAAATAAGGATAAGGTACGTGGCGCTTGGTTGGGTACAATTGATATTATAATGGGTATGGATTGGTTGGCCTTTTGTTATGCTAACATCAAGTGTAGATCAAAGATGGTTCGATTTCAGTTCCCAGGAGCGCCTATTTTAGATTGGAAAGGTAATACGGCATCGCCAAGAGGTAAATTTATCTCCTATCTCAAGGCAAGGAAGATGATTAGAAAGGACCATATTTATCATTGAGTTCGGGTTTAGGATGTGGAAGTAGAGTTACCAACCATTCAGTCCTTCCCTTTGGTTAATGAGTTTCCCGATGAACTTTAGGATCTTTCGCCAGAGCGAGAAATTGAGTTGCTATTGACCTACTACCAGATATGCATATAATATCTATTCCTCCCTATAGAATGGCCCTCGCAGAACTAAAAGAGTTGAAGGAACAACTAAATTATTTGCTTGAAAAAGGCTTTTCCAAACCTAGTACATCACCATGGGGAGCACTTGTGTTAATTGTAGGGAAGAAAGATGGTTCTGTACGGATATGTATTGATTATAGACAGTAGAATAAGGTGATGATCTAGAATAAGTACCCCGCTCCCAAGGATTGATGATTTATTTGATCAGTTGCAAGGTGACAAGTGTTTTTCAAAGAAAGACTTGAGGTCTGGGTACCATCAGGTAAGAGTTAAGGAGGAAGATATGAGAACTTCGAGTTTCGTGTTATGTCGTTCGGTTGGACCAATGCCCAGCAGTATTCATGGATTTGATGAACCGTGTGTTCATGCCGTTTCTAGATCTGTTTGTAATTGTATTTATCGATGATATATTGGTGTATTCTCGATTAGAGGCGGAGCAATCAAATCATTTGCGTACTGTGCTTAGAGTCCTACGAAAGGAGAAGTCGTATGCAAAAATTCTCTAAATATGAATTCTGGTTGAACTTTGTGACCTTCCTTGGGCATATCATTTCGGGTGAAGGCATCGGGGTTGATACACAAAACATTGGGGCAGTAAAGACTCGACTTAGACCCCCGATACCGACAGAGGTTCGTAGCTTCTCCATTTGACAGGTTATTACAGGAAACTTGTAACGGAACTTTCTTCTCATTTAGCACCTTGACAAAAGTGGTATGTTGTGTCTCGCTTGATATTCCAGAATAACATAAGGAAATATATGGTGCAAGCAAGTTGAAGGAAGGTTGCGAATAAGAATAAATAGAGATATGTGGGTCGCAAGTTAAAGTATGGTAGAGCGACAAGGTTTTAGGAAGATAGGAGGAAGGATAAGAAAAAGATGAGTGAAAAAGGGGCCAAGAATGGATAAATCCTTGGGGTTAAGCTCATAAGAGAGCTGATGGTTTCTCTAAATTATACAAGGCTCATGAACTCAAAGGAATCTAAGAGTAGTAACATTTGGAATAGATGAAATGTTGCCCTGGTAGTGGAATAAGGGCATAATTGTGATAAATAAAGGATGAAGTTTGGGCCTTTGAAGAGGGGAATTTCATGAATTCTTAAGGATTAGAATACCCATATAAGTGACTCAGAAGGGAGCCAAGTTTTAGTGGACCGATGCTTGCGAACGGAGTTCCCAGGCATCGAAGGACAAATTAACTTCAACACCAGTTCAAACGCTCCCAGAAGGGACCGACGGTTATGTTATCTATTGTGACGCTTCAGACGTTGGATTGGGTTGTGTGTTGATGCAGCATGGTAAGGTTGTAGCCTATGCTTCTAGACAACCAAGAAAGCACAAGAAGAATTACCCGACCCACGATTCAGAGTTAGCCGCGGTGATTCATGCACTAAAGATGTGGAGGCACTACTTGTATGGCATTCATGTTGATATCTATATGGATCATAAGAGCCTCCATTATATCTTCAAGCAAAAGGAATTAAATTTACGTCAAAGGAGATGGTTATAGCTACTTAATGACTATGATAATTTATACCATCCGGGGAAGGCGAACATAGTAGCGACGCCCTCAGCCATAGATCTATGGGTAGCCTGTCATATTTAGAGCCGGAAAGGAGGGAAATAACACTTGAGATTCACCAGCTAGCTGGTCTCGGAGTTCAGTTACTGGACTCGGGTGATATTGGAATTACTATTCAGGATATGACAACATCCTCTTCAGTAACTGAAGTAAAGGAACGCCAATACGAGGATCATGTTCTAGTTCATTATAGGGGTACCAACCCTCAGAAGGTGAAGACACTGTTTGAGATTTCAGAAAATGGGGTCCTCAGATATCGAGGACGATTATGTGTCCCTAATGTTGCAAGGCTGTGTCAGTAGGTTATGGGAGAAATTATTCTCGTTATTCTGTCCATCCAGGAGCGAAAACATGTATCATGATATCGGGGAAGTGTATTGGTGGGACAGAATGAAAAAGGATATAACGGAGTTTGTTGCTCAGTGTCCTAACTGTCAGCAGGTTAAAATTGAGCATCAGAAACTCGGTGGGCTATTGCAGGCTATGGAGATTCCGACTTGGAAATGGGAAGTAATCAATATGGATTTCGTCGTAAACTTACCTCGTACCCAGCGTAAGTTCGACTTGATATGGGTGATTGTTGATAGGCTTACAAAGCTAGCCCACTTTTTTTGCCCGTTAGGACTACATATTCCGCAGAGGATTATGCAAGGCTTTATATTAAGGAGATAGTACGACTGCATGGTGTCCTTGTTTCTATTATCTTGGATAGAGGAGCTCAATTTACATCTAACTTCTGGAGGTCCTTCGAAAAAGGATTGGGGACTCGGGTAAGTCTTAGTACAACATTTCATCCCCAGACAGACGGACAGGCTGAGTGTACTATTCAGACACTGGAGGATATGTTACGAGCTTGTATAATAGACTTCAAAGGTAGCTGGGATGATCATCTGCCTCTTATTGAGTTCGCGTATAACAATAGCTACCATTCCAATATTCATATGGCTCCATACGAAGCTCTTTACAGACGGAAGTGTAGGTCGCCTATAGGGTAGTTTGATGTTGGAGAATCTGGATTACATGGGCCAGACCTGGTTCAGCTAGCCATAGGAAAAGTAAAGCTTATTTGGGATCGACTGTTGACAACTCAGAGTTGTTAGAAGTCATATTTTGACGTGCGGCAACGAGATTCAGAGTTTGGGGTTGATGACTGGGTATTCTTAAGGTGTCACCTATGAAGAGTGTGATGAGGTTTGACAAGAAAGGCAAACTTAGACCATGATATATTGGGCCTTATAGGATCATCCGGAGAGTGGGCCAAGTAGCATTTGAGTTAGAATTGCCCTCGGAATTGGAGTCTGTCCATCCGTTTTTTCACGTACCTATGTTACGGAAGTACATTGGCGATCCTACCCGAGTGGTGCCCACGGATGATGTATGTCGCGCCCCCTTTTCCCTTTCCTCGCGGAGGGAATCGGGTTTATGACATTTTTGGTTAGGACAACTCTTTCCTTTTGGGTAAAGGGGTTTGCATTTTTTAAACAGTCGCCACCTAACGAATTTAAGGTGCATTAGGGCACCTATATAGTTCATTTCTAACTATCTTTGATAACCAGAGATAGGGTAAGGGCTTGAAATTATCCTAAGGGGAAGGTGTTAGGCACCCCTCAGGATCCAATAGTGTGGTTCCCAGCTAGACAGTTTTTGTGAATTTGTACAGTTAGCAAGTAAGCAAGTATGGCTCAATAGTAGGGGATTTAAGTGTAAACACACAAATGTTTGAAAGACAGCGAGATTTTTGAAAAGGATTACAATCTAACGATGTTTGTGAATGTAAAGAGGGGTGTCCTAGGTTTGTTTGTAATATGGATCACATCAGTACAATGCCCGGTAATCACTCCTTAGAAAAGGGGCTACGCGTGGCATTAGCGCACCGGTCATCATATCTATATCTACCCTTTCCCGCCCCGTGAAAGTAATTAAAGTGAAGGTTGGTCTCGACCCCTATCGCATGCTATTACCCGTCCCTTCCTATCAGCCCCGGAGGAATTTAGGACTCCTGTCCTATAAGAAGGAGGTTGTAGGCAGACCCTCAGGTTTAAAGGCAAAATACTAAGGCGACATAGAATAACAAGTAGGACTTCTATTAAGGGGAGCATGGAAGACAAACGAAAGGCTCAAATATACCTCCATAGGTAATACACATAGACACCATGACTCATACACAATTAAAGTCTGAATTTAAATCCTATGCATGGTATTTAAGTGATAACAACAGACCCAGATTTATCACATGACTCAAAAAAGAAGTCCGAATCAGGCTTGCGTACTGATTTCAACAGTTGATAATTAGACACTAATCACAGAGATGATTCTGATTTTATTTTCAATTGATTACCTAAGGCTTGCCTAGGCGTAAAATAGTATGCAGCAATTATTCAGAATTATTAAAAGACGGTTTGGAAATTATTTCACCCTAAGAGCATGCTTTTCTAGTTGATACGAATGCAGAGATTATTACCAGTTATTTTAAACGGGATGATCAAGTGTGAAGCTGTTTTTACCTCTTTTATAACCAGCCGTTTACACTAAGTGTGAATGCAAGTGTGGATAAGATCCTAAAACATGGTATCTAAGATGCACATGCAAATGGCAGGATTGTTGAAAAATAGAAGCCCTAAGGCATGATTTCTAAATGCGCACAAGAATTGCAGAATTATTGAAATGTGACTTCTAAAAGTACGAGAGTAACAACTTTTATGCCAATGTTTTTATTGTCCTAGGAGCAGGACTTCTAAGTGATAGACATAAAATATGGATTAGTGATGGATGAGATGCTTAAGCAAGAAAACATGGGTCCTAAAAGCATGATTTCTAATGCATGTATGAACCCTAAACATGGTATCTATTGCACAATTAGGAATATAACCCTAATAACATGTTTTCTACCATCAACAACTATAGCATGCATATTTACCCTATCCCTTTTCACTAGCCACCCCAATACTTGTTTACAACTTCAAACCAACATAGAAATGAATTACATAAGTAGCAATGAAAATAAGAAGTTATACTATAGGAAGCCTGATTAGGACTTCCTCCCTGAGTTACGTAATAAATCACTTCAAGCTCCAAGATTGTTCATAGCTTTCCCTTATATCTAGGTGTGTCAGAGTTCCCTAAGGACCTCAAGGGATACCGGGCAGTGCTCACACCCAGATTTCATAGCCAAGACAGAGTAAGTGCAGTGTGGACAGGACATCTTTCATGTGTCCAAGTTCAGAAGGAGCTCAAGGGTCCCAAGGCAAGGCTCACACAAAAGGGGAAGAACCTAGTATTCTAAGAGTATAGTGAAGGTGCAAAACACATGTTTGAAAGGAGTTTATTTAAATACTGGACTGCAAGTCCATTTTGAAAGCGATCAGTAACAGAGATGATTGAAAGCAGTTGTAGTAGTAAACAAAACTCAAACACCTTAAGGTGGGATCATACACAGAATTAGTAATCACATAGGGGGTCAAGGGATTTGGGGATACATAGACATTTGACTGTAAAGACATAACCCCAGCAATGGTCTTAGGACTGGTTTGGACATGCTCAGCAATAGCTGATACTTGCATAATCACCGACTAGTAAGAAAGAATATATACACATGGAGGGGATATGGATTTGGGATTCATAAGATGGTAAGTACACAGTAAGTGATTGACAAGGCATGCTTTGAAACATACATAAGGGAATGCATTAATCTAAAGGGAAGGGGAGACTTAGTAGCATGCTAGTAATGAAACTCAACTACAAATTTCACAACAGAACCACAAGTAGAAGTAGACCAGCAATGAGAGAAACTGAAACAATAAGAGAAGCATGTTGTTGTTGAGGCTTTAAAATTAAACGAGCACATACCAGTTAAGGAAGCAAAGTGCGGAAAAGTAAAGCAAGTAGGATTCCACAGTCTAGCCTTGGCTTTTAGCCGGCTAGACAAGCAGTAGCACAAGTAGTAGGAAAAGAAGAGAGAGTTTGAGTGTGTATGTGTGTGTTCTGAACTAATTGTTCGTGTCTTTAAAGAAGAGAGGGTAGAGTATTTATAGCTTTGAAAACAGGCAGGAAAATAAGGTAACAAGTACTGACTTAGCATAATTATAGAAATAATACAAATTAGAATCAATTAAAGACCCAGACTCCCTTTAATTAGGGAGTCATAGTTCAAACGGGTACAAGTTGTATCAAATAAGGAAAAGATTGTTTGTGAGACTGATTTTACCATAATAGGAATAGTAAAAGCATGTAGCATGTAATAGGGTCTAAGTACAGAATAGTTTCAACATAAGGAAAGTAGATGTTAATTAACAGCACATAAACAAGACAGAGTATAATTTGATTCTGAAAATTAGTTCAAAGAGTCACGGATGAGATCGAGAATCACAGGGAATCAGTACTAACCAAGGAAAGGATCACAAAAGTAAAGAAGCAATTTTGAAAAATCAGTATAGAACTACAAGCAAAATACACAGAATCAGGTGTAGGTTTAAGGAGATTACACAGAATCAACATAAATTATGTGAACGATCAATAAAACAAATGGTCGGACCTATAAATAACACGGGTTTGGACAAAATGAAATAGACTTAAGAACAAACGAAAACAAGAAGCATGAGAGCATATAGAACACACATAAAGCCCAGAATGTTTATGGTAGTCATGCAAACACACTGCAAACAAATTCAAACTTCGAATCGAACCCAGAAGTATTAGGGTTTCTTGACAAATATGAGTCAAGCCAAAACGAAAGGCTCAGGTAATGTTTAAGCATGCTAAAAATCACAGTAATCAGAAAGAAATTGTTTTTTCTTTTTTTGCAAAAACGTTTTGAAACCCTAGTTTGGAAAATGAAGAAACTATTTCAAATCGGTGAAACATTTTGAAGAAGACAAGTGATAACCTTAAGAAACCCACAGATCTATCACAGATCTAAAAAGATCGGAAGATCTATAAATAGGCTTTTTCAGAAAATGAAAGAAGCGAAGAAAATATTGGTTAAAACCCATGGATACACCTAGATCGAAGACAAATCTAAAGAACAGTAAGAAATATCAAGGGCTAGGCTTTCGGAGAACCCAAAGAGGATGAGAGAACATTAGATCATTACCGGTTTTAGCCGGAAAAGCCATGGATCTGACTCGAACAGCCATGGATGGCCGAAAACAAGACCATGGATAGAAGTTGAGCAAGGTCTGGACTAGATCTCTTCGAGATCATTCCACGAAATCACAAAAGAGGGCCACCAGGGGACGTAGGAGACAAGTACACGTCTCGAACAACCACGGGAGTCCATGGATTGAGAGAGGATCGAAGGGGATTAGGGTTAGATTGGGTGGCGGCGGCTAGGGTTTGAGTTAGGTTTCAGAGAGAATTGGAGAGGAAAGGGGATCAAGGGCGGCGGATTGGTAGGAAATGAATTAGGTTAGGGGGTCGTTTGGGGTTAAAAATGGTAAGAGGCAACGTTGACCGTTGATCTCCCAGATCAACGGTCGAGATTAGAGAGGGTAGGTGGGGATCCGGGTTTGGGCTTGGGTCCGATGGGTTTTCAATTGGGTTGGGGTCCGGTTTAAATTAAAATTGGGCTAAGGAATTGGGGTTTCATTTAGGCTATAATTGAAATACAAATGGGCTGTTATTTAAATAGCCAGTTTTCCCTTTTTAATTTATAAAAAATAGTAAATAGTTTCTGAAAAATAAATTAAAGGGCTAAAATGATTTATAATACATAATTAACAATTAAAAAATATAGGATCCAATTTTATGCGTATAAAACATAATTAAACCTTAAAATGGCTAATATTGCAATTATGTGCAATTTAGCTTCCAAAATACTAAATATAATTATAAAAATATGCAAAAATTACTTTAGCCATACTTTGACATAAATATAAAAATCCAATAGATGAATTATCAAAAATAATAATTTTGGAAATAATTATTGGGTATTTTATGGGTAAAAAGGGAGAAAATAAATCAATTTAAACCTTTAAAATTATGGGAAAAATAATAAAACACTTGGACATGCTTATGTATGCATATATGTGCTATTTTTGAAGTTATTTTGCATATTGAAAATATATAGGGAAAAATTGGGTATCAACAGCTGCCTCTCTTTACCCAGGAAGAATGAAAGAGTTTCCGAGTAAAAAAATGATGGCCAATTTTGACCGAGCAAAATGGTTTGAAGAGGTTAGGCTGCACCCCGGCTTCCGAGCTGCCTACATATCCCTAGTTTTACAGGAATCATGTCGTATGTAGTTCAGGATCTACCGGCGGAGTATATCGATGGGGCAATTTCAAGAACGGACGCAACATCTAGGGTTGTGTGAGTGGATGATTTACGGGAATGGTTAGGTTTGATATGGCTGCGGGAACTGGAGCAGCATCGCTCCTGCCGGGATGGTCGTTGCTTGCCGGTTTACCTGCAAATAAGCAATACAAGCATATATTGTGCGTAAATTTAAACATGATGCAAATTCCCGTTGGACGATGAATGTTGTCTTTGGACGATGAGGATTATGTCCTTAGACCATGATGTCCTGGGCCATGGGTTCTATGATAAGGGATTCGCAGGCCATGAAATGATGTTCTTGGGCTAAGAGGATGGTGCCTCCGAACCATGAAGCCATTGAATAATGATATGCAAAAGATTGAAAGAGATCCTCAGGCCATGACATGGTGTTCTCGGGCTATGAAGATGGTGCCTCCGAACGATGATGCCTTTGGATGAGTTAGCGATATTTCAGCCCATGAAGGATGTAGTATGTGCCGATCTTTCAGCCTATGAAATGTAGTATGGGGCGATCTTTCAGCCATGCAGATGTAGTATGTGGCGATATTTCAGCCATGCAGATGCAGTATGTGGCGATCTTTTAGCCATGCAGTATGTAGTATGTGGCGACCTTTCAGCCATGCAGATGCAGTATGTGGAGATCTTTCAGCCATGCAGATGCAGTATGTGGCGATCTTTCAGGCATGCATTATGTGGCGATCTTTCAGCCATGCAGTATGTGGCGGTTTTTCAGCCATGCAGTATGTGGCGATCTTTTTGCCACGCAGTATGTGGCGATCTTTCAGCCATTTAGATGTAGTATGTGGCGATCTTTCAGCCGTGCAAATGCAGTATGTGGCGACCTTTCAGCCATGCAGTATGTAGTATGTGGCGATCTTTCAGCCATGCAGATGCAGTATGTGGCGATCTTTCAGCCATGCAGATGTAGATGGAGATAGGGTTTAGTCTCGGAAGGCAGAATGGTAGCCTTATGCAATGCAGATGCAGATGGAGACATCGTTTAGTCTCGGAAGGTAGAATGGTAGCCTTATGCAAGTTGGAAGGCAGAATGGTAGCCTTATGCAATGTAGATGCAGATGGAGACATCGTTTAGTCTCGGAAGGCAGAATGGTAGCCCTATGCAATGTAGAAGCAGATGGAGGTAGAGCATAACCTTGGTAGGCAGAATAGTAGCCTTATGCAAGAAATAAAATAACACATGACAGTGGAGTTTTCTTAGCAGAGAGCAAATTGCAGCGTTGTGATTACTGGGAGCCTTGTGACTACGAAGCATTACTGGTGTGTGCCGATAGCAAATGTTGGCAAGTGTGACGGTTCGAAGAGTCGTATTCTTGAACAGTTTTTTGCTCCATGGGCGTACAGTATGTTCAATGACTTCGTAATCCTAGTGCATGTATTCGAAGAAAAATCGTGAGTTTTGTAAAAGGGGGGAGGTTAGTTCGTATCCACGTTGGCTTTTGCTTGATGCATTCGGCTTCGATCTAGTGATACCGTCTGTATCATTGGGGTAGCATTGCTAAACAAAGCAGTTTCAATAATAATCACGCACGATTTTGTAAAAATATCGCGTAAACAAAAATAGCCTTTACATGAACCGATGACTGTGACGTAGTTCAGGACATTGCAACCTCTCCGGCAACGGAATTTTGAGGGTCCTCCTCAAAATTCTGCCCCAGTTTGATGGGTCGACGCTTCTAACTAATGCTCGTGCGACGATCGACTGAAATTACTTCGGAATTTTGAGGGTCCTCCTCAAAATTCTGCCCTAGTTTCCAATTGCGGGGGGAAATGAAAACTTTATTGAATTGTGACCGAACCCATAGGGCTGCCTACGTATACCCTCTTAAACGGAAATCAGGTCAGGCGTAGTTCAACTTACATCATATAAGGAAGGCATAAAGTTTACACATAGTAACGCTTGACTGCATCTGAATTCATCGGCTTTGGCCAGACTTCTCCGTCCATTTTTGCAAGTATGGGGGATCCTCACGTCAAAACCCGGTGAACCATGTATGGGCCCTGCCACTTGGGAGAGAACTTCTCTTTGGCTTCATCTTGATGCGGGAAAATTTTCTTTAACACCAGCTGCCCGGTGTGAACTGTCTTCGCTAGACTCTTTTGTTGAAGGCTCTGGCCATTCTGTTCTGATAGAGTTGACCATGGCAGACTGCATTCGTTCTCTTTCCGATTATAAGGGCTAATTGCTCGTAACGACTTTTTACC
Organism: Nicotiana attenuata; assembly: GCF_001879085.1. Classification (NCBI taxonomy): domain Eukaryota; kingdom Viridiplantae; phylum Streptophyta; class Magnoliopsida; order Solanales; family Solanaceae; genus Nicotiana; species Nicotiana attenuata. The sequence continues at coordinate 979,598 of NW_017670319.1, forward strand.
CACTCTGTGTCGTCAAGCTCAACTTCTTGTATGATCCTTAGGGAAGAAATTTCTACCTCAGTGGGAATGACAGCCTCTGTACTGTAAACCAGCATATAGGGGGTTGCCCCGGTTGATGTGCGGACTGTGGTGTGATATCCTAGTAGTGAAAATGATAACTTCTCGTGCCACTGTATATGCTTCTCTATCATTTTCCTTAGTATCTTCTTGATATGCTTGTTTGCGGCTTCTACAGCTCCGTTCACTTGAGGCCTGTAGGCTGTGGAATTCTTGTGTTTGACCTTGAATGTTTTGCACATAGCCTTCATCAAGTCGCTGTTGAGGTTGGAGCCATTATCAGTAATGATTGACTCTGGAATTCTGGATCGACAAACATGCGGTCGTGGACAAAGTCTACCACGACTCTCTTAGTCACTGCTTTGTAAGATGCTGCTTCGACCCATTTTGTGAAATAATCAATGGCTACTAGGATAAACCTGTGTCCGTTGGAAGCGACAGGCTCGATAGGTCCGATAACATCCATCCCCAGGCGGCGAATGGCCATGGTGAGCTTGTTGTGTTGAGCTCGCTTGGAGGCACCTTTGTCATGTCTGCATGTATCTAATAGCGGTGGCATTTTCGGACATACTGGATGCAGTCTGTTTCCATAGTCATCCAAAAGTAACCAGCTCGGAGTATCTTCTTTGATAAGACAAAACCTTTCATATGTGGACCACAGGTCCCATCATGAATTTCCTCTAGTAGCCTGGATGCTTCCTTTGCGTCGACACATCTCAATAATCCTAAATCGGGAGTCCTCCTATACAGGATTCCTCCGCTGTGAAAGAAGTTGTTGGACAATCTCCGAAGTGTGCGTTTCTGAGTAAGATTTGCAAGCTCTGGGTATTCTCCTTTTGCCAAATATTCCTTGATATCATGAAACCAATGTTTTCCGTCTGCTTCCTCTTCAACATGGGCAGAGTAATCTGGATGATTATGGATTTTTACTGGAATGGGATCAATGAAATTCCTGTCGGGATGCTCTTTCATAGATGACAGGGTAGCAAATGCATCGGCGAACTCATTCTGGATTCTGGGGACATGCTGGAATTTCGTCTTTACGAACCTCTGTCTCAACTCCTGTACGTGATGCAGATACGGGAATATCTTGGAGTTCTTGGTTGCCCATTCTTCTCATACCTGATGTATAAGTAAGTCTGAATCTCCAATCACTAGCAGCTCTTGAACGTTCATGTCAATGGACATTTTGAGCCCTAAGATGCAAGCTTCATACTCGGCCATATTGTTGGTGCGGGGGAACCTGAGTTTGGCTAACACTGGATAATGCTGATCGGTTTCTGATATCAAGACTGCTCCTGTGCCAACTCCTTTGAAGTTTGCTGCTCCATCGAAGAACATTCTCCAACTGTCATAAGGTTCTGCAATGTCTTCTCCTATGAATGATACCTCTTCGTCAGGAAAATATGTTTTCAGGGGTTCCTATCCTCCATCCACGGGGTTTTCAGCAAGGTGGTCTGCCAGTGCTTGTCCCTTGACCGCTTTCTGAGTTACGTAAACAATGTCAAATTCACTCAACAGGATTTGCCACTTGGCTAGCTTGCCAGTGGGCATGGGCTTCTGAAAGATGTACTTCAAGGGATCCATTCTCGATATGAGATATGTGGTATAGGCACAAAAGTAATGTCTCAGCTTCTGAGCTACCCAAGTCAAAGCACAACAGGTGCGTTCCAGTAGAGAATACCGGGCCTCGTACGGGGTGAACTTCTTGCTGAGATAATAAATGGCTTGCTCCTCCCTTCCTGTTTCATCGTGCTGCCCCAGAACATAGCCGAAAGCTCTATCTAACACTGCAAGGTAGAGCAATAAGGGTCTACCTGGCTCAGGCGGGACTAAGACTGGGGGTATTGATAGGTACTCCTTGATTTTGTTGAAGGCCTTTTGGCAATCATCGCTCCATTTAGTGGCGGCGTCCTTTTTTAACATCTTAAAGATTGGCTCACAAATAACTGTATACTATGCTACGAATCGACTGATGTAGTTAAGCCTTCCCAAGAAACTCATCACATCCTTCTTGTTCTTTGGCGGTGGTAGTTCCTGAATGGCTTTGACTTTCGATGGATCCAATTTATTCCTCGACGGCTCACAATAAATCCAAGCAATTTCCCAGCAGGAACCCCAAATACACACTTCGCGGGGTTTAGTTTCAGGTTGTATCTCCACAGTCTATTGAAGAACTTCCTCAGATCTTCTATGTGATCAGTGGCCTTCTTGGATTTGATAATAACATCATCCATATATACCTCTATCTCCTTATGTATCATATCATGAAAGAAGGTAGTCATGGCCCTCATATAGGTGGCCCCTACATTCTTCAGGCCGAATGGCATTATCTTCTAACAATACATTCCCCATGGCGTAATGAAAGCCGTTTTCTCAGCATCTTCCTCATCCATCCAGATCTGATGATAACCAGCGAAGCAATCTATGAATGACTGTAGCTCATGCTTGGCGCAATTGTCAATCAGGATATGTATATTTGGCAAAGGGAAGTCGTCTTTCGGACTGGCCCAGTAGAGATCCCGGTAGTCGACACAGAGTCTGACCTTCCCGTCTTTCTTTGGCACTGGTACAATGTTGGCTAACCATGTTGGGTACTCAACCATCTTGAGAACCTTGGCTTTGATCTGCTTGGTGACTTCTTCCTTGATTTTCAAACTCATATCGGGCTTGAACTTCCTGAGCTTTTGTTTTACCGGTGGACACATTGGATCGGTTGGCAGTTTGTGAGCAAAAATAGACCTACTCAGACTAGTCATGTCATTATACGACCAGGCGAATATGTCCTCATACTCCTTTACAAATTCTGTGTATTCTTTCTTTTCTGATGGCGATAGGTGAATGTTGATCCGTGCTTCCTTGGCTTTTTTTGCATCTCCCAAGTTGACAATTTCGGTCTCGTCCAGGTTGGACTTAGGTCTGTTCTCAAAGTTCTCAACTTCTTTGACAATCTCATCAGGTATGTCGTCTTCCTCTAAATTCATGTCCGTTTGTTGCGTTGTCTCATTGCATGTCACAGTCATAGATTCATCAAGTCAAGTAATAGTAATGTTGTATAGGTAAAGTAATGAGAGAAAATGATAGCAATAAATATTAATTCATAAGAAAAATCAAAATGCTTTGATAAATTGAATAATTGTTTTGAACATCGAAGATCTTATTGCGGGAATTGAAAAATGCGAAAAAAAAAATCATTTAGTAAATAAAACGGTGAATAATGCTTGTTTTAGCCTTGCTACCCCAAGGCTCGTCGGGCTCTGGTTGTCCTGATGGTCCAATTCTTGAGATATGCCCCTCTGTTCACAGCCTCTATGGAAGGGCCTTCCTCCTCCTCCTCCTCGAGAATAACACAACAGTCCATATCACTGTCCTCTAGAAACAAGTTCTTCACTGCTGCAAGTGCTTCTTCTTCATCCGACCCGTAAATAATGTCGGCCTGTTGGAAGGTTTGCTTCAGATGCAGTATTTGCTGCTCTAGTGGGTAGTAAGGACCGCGCCATGGTGGCGACCAGTTATTGAATTCTTCCCAGGTGTATTCATATCCCAAACCGAAGGTAGTGCCGTGTTTCTTGAGTTTTATGGGTTTAGAGATCCCTTGGAGGTTCTTGCAGAGCCCTTTGCCAGGTTCGTACCCGCTTCAACTCCGTATACTCTCAATTTTGTTATCCCACCATTTGTCTTTGTCGATAGCACTGACCCGCTCGATGTGGTGGTAAGTTTCTCCACCCAGCTTCCTTCTCCCCCAATCGCCGGAATGGTCTGGCGACTGTATATAGGGTTGCTACCGTCGCCGTGAATGATCACTTCCTGGTGATTCCATTCGAATTTTACTGCCTGATGTAGCGTTGATGCTACGGCCCCAGCAACATGAATCCATGGTCGTCCCAGCAGCAAGTTGTAAGATGCTGGTACATCTATTACCTGGAAATCGACCTCGAACCAGGTTGGTCCCATCTGCAGGCATAGACTAATCTCACCGATGGTGGACCTCTAAGAACCATCAAAGTCTTTCACATTGATTTCTCCATCCTTTATCTCATGCAGCCCTTTTCCCAACTTCTCGAGTGTTACCAGCGGGCAAATGTTAAGACTGGAACCTCCATCGATCAAGATTCTGGTGATGAAATAATCTTCGCATTGCACGGTGATGTGTAGTGCTTTGTTGTGACCTTCTACAGGTGGCAGCTCGTCCTCATAAAAAGTGATCTTATGGCTTTCCAGCACTTGTCCTACCATATTAGCCATTTCCCCACCAGTGATGTTACTTGGTACGTACGCTTTACTCAGCAGCTTTAACAAAGCATTCTTATGTGTTTCGGAATTTTGCAGCAAAGAGAGAATGGATATTTGCGCTGGCGTCTTGTTTAACTGGTCGATGACCGAATATTCCTTGGCCTGTATTTTCCTCCAAAGATCGTTCGGACCAGTCTCAATGAGGGGTGGCCGATTGGAGGCTTGCTTGCTTGATTCAGCCAGATGTTCAGGGGTATAGACTCTACCAGTTCTTATCATACCCTGTGCTGAGACAGTTTCTTCAATCCTGACCTTGCCTTTCCTTCTTGCCTCGATTGTATAGTCCTAGGGTACATCATTTGTATAGAAGGATGGCGGGGTAGACATTGCCACTGGGATCGGCGCGGCTATTCTCACTTCGAATGGAACATGTGCCTTGGGTGGCAAGACTGCAACCTCAAATGGTGCGGGTGTATTCGCCGGAGACGCGAATTCAACCTCAATTGGTTCTGGTGTCTTTGCGGGTGGCGCTGCCTCAAACTCATGAGGTATAGACATATTCACCTCAGCGTCTTCAGACGGTAGGATCTGGAATTTGATTGGATTGAGAGTAATTGCTGGTTTCTTTGGGTCATCACCTTCTACGATCAACCCGATGGATCCCTCAGGGTCCTAGTCATCTTCTACTTCAATCATATGGATACCTCCACCCTTATGGTCTGGCAGAGGGTTGTTGCGGACGTTTGGAGCGGGTTCCTTTGCCACAATGATCTTGTTGTCAATCAAAGACTGTATTTTATTTTTCAAGGAGCGGCATTCATCGATGGTGTGCCCCTTCATGCCGGAGTGGTATGCACATGACTTGTTTGGGTTAACCCACTGAGAAGGACTCTCAAGGATTGTAGCAGGGACGGGGGTGACATAACCAGCAGCTTTGAGCCTCTTATACAGCTGATCGATGGGTTCAGCGATGGCTGTATATTGTTTTGGAGGTCTGCAATCAAAATTAGGTCGAGGTCTAGGGAAGTTTTGGCGTGCAGGGGGTTATTGATAATGGGATGGTTGAGCATTGTAAGTTTGGTAGACATGAGCGGGTTGTGAGTATCTGGGTGAGGTAGGTTGGTATGTAGGAGGTGGAGATGACTGATAAGTTGGTGGTGGAGCTTGGTATGAGGGTGTTTGGTAATTTGGGGTTTGCTGGTATGCGAGTGGAAGTGTTGGGTAAGCTTGGTATTTGAGGGGAGACATGGTCTTTTGTACAACCATCACGACCCCTACGTTCCTTTTCTTGGACACACCACCGGACTGTATAGCCTTATTTGTAGCTTGCAAGGCCTCGAGGTTTGTAACCATACCGCTTTTAATACATTCTTCAATTCTTTCACCCAATTTGATAATGTCGGAGAACCTGTGGTTCTCAATCATCATTAACCGTTCATAGTACTGCGGGTCCTGAGCCCGGACAAAGAACTTGTTCATTTGATCTTCTTCTAAGGCGGTTCTGACCTTAGCAGCTTCAGACCTCCAGCGAGTAGCATACTCGCGAAATGTCTCTGTAGGCTTCTTCTTCAAATTCTGGATATAGAACACGTCTGGTGCGTTCTCTATATTAAACCTGAATCTGTCCATATAGTCAGATGCCATGCCTACCCAGCTTGACCACTTCTTGGGATCTTTGCTGATGTACCAAGATAATGCGTCTCCCTTCAAAGTCCTCATGAACAGCTTCATGCGGATCCTTTCATCCTTCCCTACTCCAACCAGCTTGTCGCAATATGTCCTTAGATGGACCCTTGGATCACTCGTACCATCAAATATTTCGAACTTAGGAGGTTTGTACCCCTCAGGTAGTTCGACATCAGGCTGTATGCAGAGATCCTCATAGTTCAGCCCCTCGATTCCTTTGCTTCCCCCGACGCCCTGAATCCGGCTGGTGAGTTTCTTAAGTTCCTCGGCCAAGTTCCTGATAAGCAGATCCTTTTCATCAGACTTAGGTGTGCATGATATAGGTTGGGTGGGGTGTGGCATGGTCTCCACGTAGATAGGATTGTTGTGGTGTCCTGGTGTATGGGTGTGGAAATGGTTTTTCGCGGAGTACGGAGGTTCTGGGATGAGTAGTGGAGTGTTGTTTGGGGTATGGCAGGTGTTACATTGGTTCTTTGGTGGAGCAGCGAGATGATTCTGTTGTTTTGGGATATTTTGAGGAGGTTTAGGGTTTTGAGTGTTGGGGAAGTTGATATTTGGGGTGCTGAGGGAAAATGACAGATTTGCCAGATTCTGGACCTGATCGAGTTCTTCCTGGAATTTCAAAAGTTTTTGTTCAAGTTGTGACACATTCTCATTAGGAACCCGAATACCATGGCCATCAGTGGCCTCGACTCGTTCAACTGTGTTTTCCTTCTTGACGTTGTTCAAATCTTCCATCTTGCCTTTATTCTTGCTTTTTGCAGGACTAAAAGGAGGAGTGGGTGGAGGGCCCCTGGATCTTGTGAAATAAGGTGATGATGCTAGAGTGCACGAACTATCCTTTGGGGAGGGGAAATAATAAAAAACTGAAATAAAAACAAAAGGTAATCAAGTTAGTGAGGATTATAAAAAGTATTTCAATATTTAAACACATAGTGCGGGAATGTAAAGCGTGTCCTAATTTGGGGAACCTCTTTTGTGCCCGATGTAGGCCTAGCGACAAATTGATTTGGAGAACTTAGAATGCTAAATGCCTCATTTTATCGATAAAAAATAGGCGAATCCCAAAACGACATTAGATAAGTAAGAAATAAAAGTCACTAATGGCCATTGGCCTTATTACATTCATAAAGCGAAAAAGGTAAACTCCTATCTATTTGGTCTTAGAAGGACCTTCCCCAGACTCGGCATCCCTGGCTCGGTCGAACAGCTTCCCCAATTCACGAAGTCCCAGCAACAGGTATGCTTTGGCTAGACGTCCACCTTCGGTCCCTTCAGCCTTTTGACAGTCTTCAACCCTTTTGAGAAATTTTCCCTCTAGTTCTACTATGCCTCGCTCCAAGTATCCTAGCCTTTTGTTGGCACTGATAGCCATGTCTTTCCATTCCTCAATCAGCTTCTTGTTGGACTTTTGTATATCACGATGTTCGCTCGCGCATTCACGGATCCTTTTGCACAACTGGTTGTATTTGACTTGCGCCTCAGCCTTTTCATCTATAATTCTGTGACCTCGAAAGAACCCTGGCTGGCCTAGACCATCCCAATTGTCTTCCAACCAACCCGAATAGAAAGAGGTACAACCGACATGATATCTGTCTGGCTCGATGGTGTCTTTCCCCATTACGATCTTGCAGTGCCACATATGTTGGGCTTGGCACTTATGGGGACTATCATCATTTTGGCAGTCAGCTCGAAAATGTCTCATCTTGTCGACCCTGGGTATGACTTACTTCCTACCTGCTTGCCTCATTACTCGAAGAGGGACGTAAGGGTATGTTCCCCTTAGACCAATCAGTATCAGGAAAGGTGCGTCTTTGAATCGGGCGATGAACTCCTCTGTCGGAAACCACTCGAACATCCATTGAACCTGTTCTTCAGTCAGATTATCAAAGAGCTCAATCCATCCTTTGGCATTCCCAGGCTAAGCAAACATATCGGGGATGTAATTCATTCGCTTTGGGTGGTGGAAAGCGATGTGATCATCCCAGTCCCTTCGCTGAATTTCTTGTCGGTATTTTCCCTTTTGGAGATGCTCCATGAGCAAGAATTGAAGTAGTAGATTGCAGCCTTCGAAGTGTTTTGCTCCTCGTTGGCACTTCTCTAAGGATCGGTATATGTCTGCAATGATCATGGGTACAATGCTGAATGTCTGTCCACCAATCCCCTTTCTTGGTTACAATAGCCAGCCTAGTATGGATACTCCCTTTCTTCATTGGAAACACGATCAGACCCAGGAAGCAAAACATGAAGACAAAAACCCTGCGATGGATGTGACCAAGGACGTGATGGCAAACTCGTCATGGTAGGTACGGTATGATTTGCTGTGACCGTATCTTTCGTACAGGTAGTCAAAAGGGAAGTATGATTCCTTCAGGTATGCCAATTCCGCGTTGTTCTTCAAACCCATCATTTTAAGGAAACCTTTGCCTTTGCGATTCTCAGGCATTAGCAAACCTGGAGTTTTCCACACTAGACCGGCCAGTCCTCCTATCTCTTCTAGCAAAGGTGCCATTTCGATGTCCCCAAAGCAGAACACGGCCCTTTCACAACCCAAAACAAGGTAGCAGCCTCTATTATCTTGTAGTAGATTACCTAGATATTTTCTGACGAGGGTTTTGTCACTAGAATGAAGATCCCCACCAACTTAGCAACCTTGGGTGGATGTTGGTGACCATGCCGAATATGGGGACTTCATGCCTCATCTTTCTGCTAAGCAAACAAGGTTAGACCCTTACCCCCACCAGACTCGACTATTTAACATCAACAATTAGCATGAAGTGTTTAGTTCTCCAAATAAATGCACAGAACATGACGACGTCCATTTGGGTTTAGGGAAACCCAGTGGACTTTTGGACAAGGCTATATTAAAGGATTATTATGTGGACAACATAACTGACCCGGCTAGGTTTGACCATGATGCATGCAACAACAATAACAGAGTAAGGTTTCTGTGGGGTTTTAGACTGGTACCCTCAAGCGGAAAACTCAAGGGGGAAGGCACGGAACTGTCGACCGCACCGCTGATCGACTAGTTTTACCGAAAATAAGCCTTTCCAATTTAGGGGGTAATGATATAGGAAGGGCGCAACCACTCATCAAGCGGTGCTATAGTATTTTGTTTGGAACGAGTGGAGTATGATGTTGAGCATGATTATGCAATAATTAAAAGCATGTTGTCATGTATTTGCACGTTAAGAAAGCGATAAATACAGCAGTTTTATAATTTAAAGCGGCAGTAAAGGAAGGAAACCACAAAGATACGTCAGTTGCTCATGAAGAAGAAATTAAATGCTTAAAGAAATTAAATAAGCAATTGCACATAGGGGTACAAATTCACAAAAACGGTATGAAATGGTAAAAGCCTAAGAATCCCCAGCGAAGTTGCCATGCTGTCGCGCCCCCTTTTCGCTTTCCTCGCGGAGTGAATCAGGTTTATGACATTTTTGGTTGGGACAACTCTTTCCTTTTGGGAAAGGGGAGTTTGCATTTTTTGAAGAGTCGCCACCTAACGATTTTAAGGTGCGTTAGGGTACCTTTATAGTTCATTTCTAACTATGTTTGATAACCAGAGATAGGGTAAAGGCTTGAAATTATCCTAAGGGTAAGGTGTTAGGCACCCCTCAGGATCCACTAGTGTGGTTCCCGGCCAGACATTTTTTTGTGAATTTGTACAGTTAGCTAGTATGGATCAAATAGTAGGGGATTTAAGTTTAAACACACAAATGTTTGAAAGACAGCGAGATTTTCGAAAAGGATTACAATCTAAGCATTTTCGTGAATGTAAAAAGGGGTGTCCTAGGTTTGTTTATAATATGGATCACATCAGTACAATGCCCGGTAATCACTCCTTAGAAAAGGGGCTACGCGTGGCATTAGCGCACCGGTCATCATATCTATATCTACCCTTTCCCGCCCCATGAAGGTAATTAAAGTGAAGGTTGGTCTCGACCCCTATCGCATGCTGTTACCCGTCCCTTCCAATCAGTCCCGAAGGAATTTAGGACTCCTATCCTATAAGAAAGAGCTTCTAGGAAGACCCTCAGGTTTAAAGGCAAAATACTAAGGCGACATACAATAACAAGTAGGACTTCAATTAAGGGGAGCATGGAAGACAAACGAAAGGCTTAAATATACGTCCACAGGTAATACACATAGATAACATGACTCATACACAATTAAAGTCTGAATTCAAATCCTATGCATGGTATCTAAGTGCTAACAGCAGAACCAGATTTATCACATGACTCAGAAAAGAAATCCGAATCAGGCTTGCCTACTGATTTTAACAGTTGATAATTAGACACTAATCACAGAGACGATTCTGGTTTTATTTAAAATTGATTACCTAAGGCTTGCCTATGCAGCAGTCATTCAGAATTATTAAAAGACAGTTTGGAAATTATTTTACCCTAAGAGCATGTTTTTCTAGTTGATACGAATGCAGAGATTATTACCAGTTATTTTAAACGGGATGATTAAGTGTGAAGCTGTTTTTACCTCTTTTATAACCAACAGTTTACAATAAGTGTGAATGCAAGTGTGGATAAGATCCTAAAATATGGTATCTAAGATGTACATGCAAATGGCAGGATTGTTGAAAAACAGAAGCCCTAAGGCATGATTTCTAAATGCGCACAAGAGTTGCAGAATTATTGAAATGTGACTTCTGAAAGTACGAGAGTAACAACTTTTATGCCATTGTTGTTACTGTCCTAGGAGCATGATTTCTAGGTGATAGACACAAAACATGGATTAGTGATGGATGAGATGCTGAAGCAAGAAAACATGGGTCCTAAGAGAATGATTTCTAATGCATGTATGAACCTTAAACATAGTTTCTATTGCACACAATTAGGAATATAACCCTAATAACATGTTTTCTACCCTCAACAACTATAGCATGCATATTTACCCCATCCCTTTTCACTAGCCACCCCAATACTTGTTTACAACAGGTTATTACAGACCAACATTGAAATGAATTACATAAGTAGCAATGAAAATAAGAAGTTACACTATAGGAAGCCTGATTAGGACTTCCTCCCCGAGTTACATAATAAATCACTTCAAGTGCCAAGATTGTTCATTGCTTTCCCTCATATCTAGGTGTGTCAGAGTTCCCTAAGGACCTCAAGGGATGCCCGGCAGTGCTCACACCCAGATTTCATAGCCAAGACAGAGTAAGTGCAGTGTGGAAAGGCCAGCTTTCATATGTCCAAGTTCAGAGGGAGCTCAAGACATGGTTCACATTCTTCACACATCCTTAAATTACCAAGAATAGCATATTGAACACATTAAGACCCACCTTTCACGTATATATTTGCAATACCAATTCATATGAAATAACCATCAATACATCAATCAAATTTCGGTCTTAACAACATTTGCATGGACACCAAAGGAGCTCAATTTCTAAGAAGAGGGGGTTTTAGCCATACATACCTCAATAGAGCTTTCCTTAGATTCTTATAAAATTCCGGAACTCTTAGCAACTTCAATCTATTCTATGAGAATTACAAGTTGATCAAAAATTAGAGTGATAATTAAGATTCTAGCTCATTTGAGTATATTATCAAGCACTAAGGGTGCATTGTGATTTTAGGACCCTTTTGTGAGAGATTTTTATCATCTTACACCCTAATTGCTATATTTTTAACTCACAATCTCCCCATACCCTATTATCATTCATGCATGTAAGATAATAAATCCTTATACCCATGAACCCACTTGTTAATCACTTATTTTAATAGGAATTTCGAAATCATAGGTTAGGGCACAAGTTCTTACCTCTTAGGATGAAGGCCTAGCAAATTTTACTTGAAAATCTTCAAAGATTTGGGCAAGGATTGTAGTGACTTGGTGAGAATTAGTTTCTCCCTCTAGAACTCCTTCTATCACTCTAATTGCAGTAAAATAACATAAAAGGGGTCTAATGGGGTGTTTTAATGGGATGGGGTCGGGTTTTAAGAGTTAGAAAATAGGAGCCCCGACTAAATCTACGGTCGGATATGCGACCGCATAACTGATATGCGGTCCGCGAAAGGGACCACAAAATGGCCCTCAAAACTTGAACATTCTGCCCGGGTATGTGACAAAATGCGATCTGCATACCTGTTTTGCGGTCGCATAATGCACCGCAGAACTGCACCTCGTAAAATTCAAAGGAGGTTACGCGATGACTATGCGGCCCGCATATTGATTATGCGATTGCATAATCGGCCGCATATTTGACCTCAAATCTAGCCAACATCCTGCCTCCCTCTGCGGCAACTATGCGGTCCACATAGCTATTATGCGACCGCATAATGGACCACAGAAACGCGCTTTTATGAAAAACAATTTTCCTTAACATTTTAATGCACATATTCCTAACTTGGCACTATGAGATTTCGGGGTATTTTTTGAGTAAAAATTTCACGAGGCCTTACACAGACCTCGCCCCAAAGGCGTTCCAGATCCTCTGCCCTGCTCTGCAACTGAGGGATCAAAATATTATTCCCTGAGGATAGAAAAAGGAGCATGCACTCCCTCGGAACAAAGGTTACCTTTGTTCAGGCTTCGATTCGCCTCATACCGAAGGTGCCTCAATTGCTTTCCGCGTTCATCACAAAGAAGCCTGAGGGATTTCTCCCTATCCAAGGCTTTTCTTAACGGGCTTCATAGCGGAGCAACTCAGACTTGAGCTTGTCAAAAGCCTATGAAAAAGAAGCTCGATAAGAAAATAAAAACGTAAAATTAGAAGATCAACGAAGTCAACTAAAGCTCACCATAGAACAAAGCCATTGAGCCTCCTCAATGGTCGAGCGTGCGCCTGCTGGCCCAGTATCACCATCCCCAGTCGAACCGATCTGGATGGGGGCACGGTCGCTCGAGACCCCGCTTGATTTAGGCAGTCCTTGGTCTCGAACACCCCTCGAAGTACCTTCGACGGGGGCGAGGATGACGGCTGAACACCTATATCCCTCGAAGTACCTTCGGTGGGAAATGAAGACCGCGGCAAGAGCAGAACCACTTTTCCAAGGCTAGAAGCCTCAGATGCCGCCTGATCAGCAGGTACGTCTTCTTTGAGCCTTCGAGCAAGGCTTGCCTCGCTATGAGCACTATCATCCTCCGAGGACCCCTTCCGTTTGTTGTCATTCCTCGACCCCAAAGCTGATGATTCTTCCTCCTCCCTGATGGGGCATGGCCTCATCTCAGAAAAATCTCCAATGCCTGCGGTAACGGAGTTAGTACACATAAAAGAAAGTACCTTTCAAAGGAATCAAGCGACACACCACGTACCGTGATAGTTTGCCTCCCATCTACCCTTGGCCAAATTTCGCCACTTACGCTCATCGTAAGTCGAACAAGCTGCCAGATTTCAAGACCAATCCGCCTGGTCGAGAACCTCGTATGGCATCCATGGGATTGCTGCAAAAAGAAAAGGAAAGGAAAGCGTCTTTACAGAATCCACCTTCACCATCAGCAAAACTAATAAGAACACGAGTGTACCACTTATGTGTGAAATTCCATTTCTCAGGAAATGGAAGGAACTCTACGGGGATAATATCGACAGTACGTACTTGGACAAAACGACTCATCCTCGCTCGGTCCTCATCTTCTTCGTTGCTAACAATAAAGGGCCGAGTGGATCGACGTCGTAGAATAATCAGGCCTCGATGATGCAAAGGTCGGTACAGTCTAAGAAGATGACTGAGGGTGAACTCGAGCATCAGCACTATCATCCAAACCGACGGGTGAACCTTTTCCAGAGTAACCCGAAATCTCCTATAAAATTCTAGCACGACTCTATAGAGGGGGCCCAGCGTAAATATCACGCCCCGAACCTAGGAAGGTGTGGCTGGCACCCGGTGCCGTTGTGGCCCGAGCGAACCACTTTGTAACTCATTCATTCCTTTTTATAACTATCATGGGCCAACATGGCCACAACTCGTAATGCATAATTATAAGTGCGCAACACTGTATCACTGAATCATATTTCTTAAAACATTAATACATATGGGCCGATCAAGGCCTCTGACATAATGTACCAAATGAACCTCTGTCTACAAAGCCTCTAAGATTATTTGACATAGAATGGGACAGGGTACCGGCCTACCCATAAGTCTGTAAAAAAAACTCTGACACGATGACTTATAAACTCGGCTGTACTCCGAATGTGGTGGAGTCTTACCGATCTTTCGCTGAATGACAATCTCGTCTACCATGAGGGCTCGTCAAACCGATTATCTATACCTGCAGGCATGAATTCAACGTCCCCAACAAAAGAACGTCAGTACGAATAATGTACTGAGTATGTAAGGCATGTAAATCAGTATATAATGGACATGGAAGAAACATGGAGTAAAGGACTCAACTTGTAAGTCTGGATAGCTCTGTAAATGATGAAATATTTATAATGTCATGCATATAAATGTCATGTAATGCATAGGTCTGTACGTACATAACATCATCAAGCCTCTGAGGGCATCCCATCATATCATCTCAGCTACTGTGGGCAAATCATCAATGTATACCAGCTGATCAGGTGGTGGTGCGTATATAACGCCAAAACCTTTTCCCATTTATACATATATATATATATATATATATATATATATATATATATATATATATATATATATGTTGCTAGTGTGGGCAAAATCATCAACGTATACCAGCTGATCAAGTGGTGTTGCGTATATCACACCATAATCTTTTCCCATATCCCATATACATACATAATATACATATATACGCGTATATAATGCCATCTGGTCATGGGTCAATGTTAATGAATGCAATGCATGATAAGTACATCAATAAAATCTTTTGGAGTGTCATAACACCATTATTCCTCAGATTAATATCATGAAATAGACTTTAACACCTTACGTAATTTCTGAGACCCATGAACAGATGATAGAATAATATGACACATGGGAGAATAGGAATATACACATCTCTAGCACTTCTATGAATAGAGTAATTTATGAAAGTTGTGCATTTGCTCGTTTTGTTTGTTCGTATAGATCATGCCAAAAGAAAGAAGGGATAGCCTTAACATTCCTAAACTCTCATACCTATAATTAGGTGACACTTGGTAACTCAAAATTTGGAATATGATTATAATAGATAAATTCATAAACAACAACAACTAACATAAAATTTCTTGTACAAAACTTTAGAATTGTATACGGTTAAATCGGAAGGTCCGATTTCTCGTCGTCGAGGCACCTCAGAGGATCATCTCTAAGGCTCGAGGCTACAAGGCTACAGTCGAATTTCCTCCCTCGAGGTTCATCGATGCCGACCTTGGGATAATGATGACCCCGGCTATGGTAGAGATGGGGAGTCCCCAAGGCGTGCAGCTAGAGACGACAGAGTCCGTCAGGCTAGTCTGAGCCCGCATCATGGTAGTATCTAGCTGTCCCATCTCCATATCTTTGTAATGAATACATTTGTACTACATTAGGATTTCTCCTACTATATAAAGGGGATCCCTGTCATTTTATACACCATCAACTGATTTTGCTCCAACTATTCTACACGAAATATATGATAACTCTCTCTCTCTTTTGTCTCTAACATACTCTCTCGATATTGTTGCTCTTACTTACTATCTTCATACTTATTCTTCATTTATTACTTATCATTCGCCATAAAGAGCCTCCTTTAATTATATCACGACCGTTAGCCCTTCCCCGACTGCCCCTAATAGCTCGAGTCCGAGCCTGGGAATCGACCTCGAGGCCCCAAACCGACTAGCTCGAGGCCCTGAACAGCTAACTTATCGGTTCGATTATAGCTCTATTTTAGCTCGAATTTCATCCTTAAACTTCATACACATAGCATCAACTGCTTAACAACTAGCATAAAAATAGATCACGTATTTTTTAGAGTCCCATCAACAAATTTAATTGTTATTACCATTTTCACGGTAAATAGTTTGACGCCCACCGTGGGGCTAAAAATAATAGTGATTATTTTCTTGCTGGTTTCGTTGCACAACACAAGTTATCTTTCACACTTTTTCTTGTCCAAGATCTTCGATTTCAGGTTGATATGTCTGTCTCAGTAAACAGAGTTTAGAACGACGACCTCGAAAATCACGGAGAAAATGGTGTGGCTATTCCAATTCTTGGTACGCCACCAAGGAACCCCGAGAACGCAGCTGGATCGATTCCTGTAGACGTGGGCTCGCGTGACGCACAACTGATCGACAAAACCTCACGCACCGACAGAAGCATACAACAAGGCGACCAACAAGAAGCCCAAAAAATCCCAGCTCGGGAAGAATGACAAGTTAGCCTTCATGTTATTTTGAAATGTTGCAAGCACAACAGCTGGCTACCGCTCAACTGCAAAGCCACCCAAAAACTCCCAGCACCATAGCACCGGGAACAACTCCCCCGGCCGAGCAGGTACCGGAGAGATTGAGCAATAATGGTTCGATAGCCGACCCTGCTATTGTGAAAATGCTCGAGGATCTTACCAGAAGGGCGAGAAAATGATAGCAGCCAACGACAAGAAGGTCGAAACTTACAACTCCAGGGTCGACCAAATCCCGGGCGCGCCCCCGATCTTGAAAGGCGAGACTCAAAGAAGTTTGTGCAGCAGCCTTTCCCGAAGGAAGCGGCTCCAAAACCCATTCCAAAGAAGTTCAGAATGCCGGAACTCCTAAAATAGAACGGGATCTCAGACCCCAACGAGCACGTTACGCCTACACGTGCGCAATTGTGAGCACGTGATTTTTGCCTCGCATGATTTACTCCTACAGGATTCGTAAAATTAGGATTTTTCCTTTAATTAGTTGATTTTTAGGAATTAATTGCATAATTTTTGTGTTTGTTTGCATTTTTGTGTGCATGTTTAATTTATATAATTCATAAAAAATACAAAAATAATGCATTTGCATTTAGGACCTAATTTTCTACTTTTTAGGATAATTAGTTATTTCATATTACAAAAAATGAAAGAAAATGACAAAATTAGCTCCCTTTGCATTTTTACTTTTAATTTTTCGAATACATTACATTTTTGCTTTCAATTTGGGACATAACTAGTTTTTGTAAATACTATGAGGTTTAATTTGTTTATATTGTTAATTAATTTAGTTTTAAGGTTTAATTTTAGTTTTGCTTTAATTTGAAAATAAAAATAAAAAAAAAGAAATAAAGAGATAAGTTCAATTTTGGGCTGCTTTGTATTTAAATCCCCAAGCCCATGTGATCTCTTCCCTATATCCGCCCAAACGGACCAAACAAGCCCCAAGCCCAAAAATTTCCCCAACCCGGTCAGCCCTTTTGACCCCTCAAACGACACAGTTTCGAGTTCCATTACTCAAATTGATCTGAGCCTTCCATCCCAGTGCATCGGACGGCTAGAATCACCCCTCCCTTTTTAATTAATATGTCCGAACACCCCACTTTAAACCTAAGATCAAAACGAACTTCCCCTCTCGTCTCTCATCTTCTCCCACAAACCCTAACGCCACCACCAACCACCACCAGCCGCCGCTGGAAATCGCCCCACGGCGGCGGCGAGTCTCCAAATAGCCCCAAATTCGTACCAGGCTACCACCAGACCTTGCTAAATCATATCCCTACCCCCGTTTCCCAGAACACCTAGTGGAATCCCTCAAATTCCCAATCTAAAAAAAAATCAAAATCGCCGAGCTTGCGCTTCTTCAATTTTTTCCGTTGATTTTGGGCATGCTGTGAGTCGAAATTGATATTAGTTAATGGCTTTGTCAAGAGCCGTTGATTAATATAAGTTCCGGCTCATCTCAGATTTGTCGAGGTCCAGTCAATTGCAAGCGATTGGGCCCGGAACTAGCGTTGTTCACGTGTTTTCAAAGAGAACATACAACTAATGCCCGTTTTGGGTCAAATCGGAGGCTGCCGGATACGCTTTTCAAGCCAATGATTTCCAGCTTTAGGTATTTCTTGACCATGTCTCTCTGAAGTCTGTTCTTCTCCATCTTCATTCTATCTTTTCTTGCCCCTATGTTTCTGTTAGTTTGGTACGGGCAGTGGTTTCGAGTTTAACCCTGTTTAATTTTGTTGAGAGGGTAAAAATTATTTTGTTTTGTTAATTAGTACTAAAATTGTTAAGTAATCATTCCAGTTGTGTCATTTGAATTCATTTGAGTCATAATTGCTGATAGGTGAGTTGAATTGGTTTGTTGTTTTGGAATCATCTAGTTCTTCAGACAAGTCCTTTGCCTCGCTGGCCCTTCTTCTGTGATGGGTTGTTTAGTATCCTTTGGCACTTGAGCTCAGGGCTTACCCATTTAGGCTTCAAAGAGTAGAGGCCCAATCTGGGATTCAATTTGGGTCTGTGCAGACCCATTGGTTTGGTCATTTAGACCTAAGGTCCGCTTGAGTAGCAAAGTAAATTGACAAGGGTTTAGGGGTAGTTTAGGAAGTTTAGGGTGGGGAATCTCTTAGTAACAGAACAGGAAGCTTCTAGTGGAGGGTTCTTTTTGAATTTAAGATTTTTTGGTACTTTAACTTGAGTAACAAGTCACTAAGTGAGGGATTTCTAAGCTAAAAACAAGAATTGAAAAGGGGCAGAAAGGCAAAAATCAAAACCTTAGGACTGCCCTACTTTCTTGCCTATAAAGGCATCATTTCCTTGCTATTGAAGGCAGAATGGGAAGAGCTCAAAAAAATCCTGCAAAATTGAGAGATTTAGAGAGCTGTAAACTCTGCAGAAAACACATAGTCCCAATATAGAGCTTAGAGATTAGAAGCTGAAGAATACAGAAAAGAGCAAAAATTCAAAAAAAAGAGATGGCTGAAAACTCGAAATAAATACTGTCCCATTGATCTGTTAAGTGGTCAGAGGGAGCTTCAATTTCCAAAACAAATCCCTGATTTTCTTTGGTCTTCAAGATGGTTTGAAATTGAGTGTTTTAGTTGGTTTAAAAGCTGTTTTGGTGCTGGTTTAAGTGAGATTTTTGCTGCTTCCCTACTCCTTGTTTTGAGCTGATCCTGTTGATCCTGGGCTGCTGCTTGCTGTCTCACCTCTGCTTCTTTTTCTTTGTCCAGTTTCCATGTATTCCTCCTTGAGCTAAACTGGATGTAATTCTCATATTGAAGATGAAATTGAAAAGCCTTGAAATATGGAAAACTGAACTTGTCCTGTTTGTTTTACATACCAACATGCTTTATCGTTTGATTAGTATAGTTTAGTTGATTTCAGTCGATTAGTTAAGTTTGTCTATTACATTTAAACTTTGGATTGTTGTTGATATGCTATTGACAGAAATTTGGTGATTGTGTAATTTCTGAAGAATTTTCTTTTAAGCATTGACAACATTGATATGTATTAAGTTAAACATCTTTTTCAATAGTTTTATTTGTGTGATAAAATCAGGGACAACTTGTTAGGTGGACGAAATTCAAGCGTATATGCATGCTTAGAGATGTTGATTAGGATCCATTGAACTTCTGATAATGTTTTTAAGCATGTTAAGCTGGTCCCAGATTCACATTCGATTTAATTGACTGTGTTGTTGAACTTTTGGGTTATAATTGTGATTTTTTTAAAAAAAAAACAATTCACAGTGTTTAAATTTTTTTATGTGGGTTTAGTTGAATTATAAGTAATGGCTGGTTCGGTAAAATTTGAATGTAAAAATGATCCATTGTGTGGATATGGGCGTTCGAACCAAAGACCCCATTGCAAGGCTGAAGCGGGTCTCACTTTGATTTGGGCTCATTTATGGGCTTCTGTTTGGGTGATGGATTTTTTTAAGGCATTGCAGGCTGCCAGGCCCTATGCTAGGCCCAAATTTAATTCCATCCCATTAACCTTCTTCCTTTTATTAAATGTGACTTCTTGGTTCAAGCCCAAAACGTTGAAAGTCCCGGATTGGGCTTTCCAAGCTAAGCAGCAGATTCGAATTAAGGACCTCTTCAATAATTGAAGTAGTCCTTGTTCGAGTCTAGGCATGATCTTGGAAGCCCAAACCTGCCGTTTTTATTAAAAAAAATGTTTTTTTTTCTTATTGGGCTGTGGCATATTTGTCTTGGGCCTAGCCTCCCCTTTGATTAAAATAATTGAGTCCTTCCCATACAAGCCCTTTAATTAATTAATTAGAACTTTAGTTATAGCTAGTGTTAATTATTTAAGCCCTTTAACTAAAATAAGAGTTGAACCATAATAGACAATAATAGTTCATGACTCTCCGAGCCTTAGTTAGGACATCCTCTAAAAAATGGAATTGAGGTGCGCCGCGCCAAATAAAATCACAAATGCATGGCCCTCTTTAATTATTCCTTTAAAACACTTAGAACTCGGGGCGTGCCATTTAGCTAATTTTCATGACCCTCGAAAAATTAACAACACGTTAGTTGTTTTAGGCGCGTTCTTTAATAATATTACATTCCTAAACCCGGGTGTGCATTTCATGTGACCCAAATCCAAATCCTAAAACGTTGAATAAAATGTGTTCCGGATTGCGGGTGCATTTCATGTGACGCGATCCAAAGACACGTTTTAGACGACGTTCAATTCTCCTTAAAATTAATTAAAAGCGATAAATAATTTAAAATTGCACTATAGGTTGAAACATGTATTAAAATCAGATAATAGGCCAATTGTAATAGTTTAAGCGACCGTTCTAGAACCACGGAATCCGGGGGTGCCTAATACCTTCCCCTAGGCTAACAGTATTCCTTATTCAGAATTTCTGGTTCGCAGACTTCAAAAGGAAAGTCGAAATTTTTCTCGATTTGGGATTCAAAATAAACCGGTGACTTGGGACACCAATTAAACAATCCCAAGTGGCGACTCTGATAAATAAATAATCTCATTTCGAATAATGTCACTTAAAGTGGAAAAACTCCCTTACATACTATCCTTCGGGGTGGTGTGTAAAAAAGGAGGTGTGACAGCTCTGGCGACTTTGCTGGGGATAAGAACCCAGAACTTCGGTTCAGGGTTTAAGAATTCGAGCTTAGAATAACTGCTATGGTTGGCTTTATCTGATTTTCCTACATGTTTCATCCTAATGTGCTAAATGCTTTACCGCTTTGATATTTGGTGAATTGTATATATAAACTGCTACGAAACCCTTCCTCTCTATGAGTCTTCTACATCATGGAGAAGGGTGCACTTCGTGTGACTTCTCTCTTCTGTCTAGAGTCTTATCCCATTTTAGAACGAGGTTCGGAACAAGTTGCTAAGCCGGCGAAGCTTCTGTATTCCCGCTACGCTGCGCCCCCCCCGGCTCGAGTTGTCCGCTCGGGTAAGCCAGGTCTAGAATAATAAACCCAGGTTTTAAACCTAGTATAACAAAGCCTCATGCCGGATCCTAGTAGGAACGTTTGTTTGCATCACGTGCATTTTGACTTAGGGGACTCAAACAGAGGGGTTGGGTCCGTCTAGGACAGGTGTACCCAAATGAAAAGACCATCCTGATGCATCTTACGTGCTACTTGTGTATTTATTTGTTTCGGCTTGCATGTTGACCGGCTTCTAGAATAGGGAAAGAAAAATCAAAAAAAAAAGAGGGAAAAGAAAGAAAGAAAAACCAAGAGTGAGAGGTAGGTATTTTTAGAAAATTCTGAAACTCTGCCGTATTTTTGAGAAAATGAATGAAAAAGAAAGATTTTGTTTTCAAAAATAGTTGGTTTTGTCAAATCTGCCCGAACTACGCCAGTTTGATTCTCACCGGATGTGGGATACGTAGGCAACCCCCATCGGGTCCAACTTCCCTTTTTGCAAAATAGCCCAAAAACAACAAAATTTTTAATTTTTGTCACAAATAAGTCGGGTGATGCCATTCTTGTTTAAAAATAAGCCGAATGTCCCAAAAGGGCGCCGGAAGACTGTTTTTGCAAGAGCAGCCACCTTGGGTCATTAGCGGGCACAACCTTAAAATCTTCTTCCCCGAAGTGCTAAAAGGCCGTATCTGCAAAGCCGGGATTTTGTTTTTGAAATGAATATTTTGAAAAAATGGTGTTAATTTTTCTTTTAGGAAAAAATGAGTTATTAAATCTCCTTAATAAATGTGCAGGATGAGCACGAATGAAATTGAACCCTTCACAGTCCTTAATGAGATCCCCTTGAAACTCCACATGTGGTGGGATGATCTAGGAAAAGGCAGTAGAGAAACAGTCGTAAAAGTTCTGGGAGGCCTCGTCGGACTATTGAATGTCAAGCCAAGGTTGGATAAATTGAAGCTTTAATACCTTTTTGGGACCGACTCGCAATGTGTTCCGTTTCTCTGACTTTGAGCTCACACTTACATTGGAGGAAGTTGCGGGTTATGCGGGCCTTAATGGAAATCTTGGAATCCGATATCCGTTGGCACCAAGACCGGTATCTCCCCACAAATTTCTGGATTTACTGAGTATTAGTCGGGATGTTCAGGACGGAAATTTATCGGGAGGGTATTGCACACACTATTTCTTGTATCATCGATATGGCAACCCCCGAGGTTTTGAAGAGCCAAACACTGGTCTAACCCATGCCGGAAACAAAAACAAACGGGAGGCAAGGCGGGGTTTAGCTTTCATGGTAGCCTTCTTGGGAGTTGTGGTCTGTTCACGAAAAGATGGGAATGTAGAGATCGGTCTTGTGGGAATGATCGATGTGGCTATCAAGAAAGCCAACATCACTGTGTTCCTCTGATCGTATCTAAAATCTATAGAGCCTTGACTATCTTTTGGGAAGGGGGAAAGTTCTTCCAGGGTTGCAATTTGTTACTACAATTATGGATGCAAGAACACCTCTGTCACCGGGTTGCGTACATGAATTATGGTTTGACCGGGTTGAGCTGCATTGAAGAATTTGAAAGCCGGGTAGCAGGTATTGAATTCCCTACGGGTACTAAAGCTTGGCTTGCACATCTGAGATCCTTGACTGCCGATAAGATTGAGTGGGCATTTGGATGGCTTCCTGCCACCGAAGCAGTTTACATGTCAGCTTAAGTGTCTTATCTCCTCTTGATGGGCATCCGGAGCATCCAGCCTTATGCTCCCTGTAGGGTTTTGCGACAATTAGGAAGATTTCAAACCGTCCACAATGATGAAGATTTGAGTAAACATGTCATTGAACTGGGCCAAAAATCCGCATTTCCAGAAGGAAAAATTCGCCAAGTATGGAATGAGGTGT
>NW_017670319.1:1009322-1012207 GCF_001879085.1 Nicotiana attenuata
CTCCTCCAAAAACCAAGAAAGATGTGATGAGTTTGTTGGGCGGATTAAACTATATCAGTCGGTTCATTGCTCAGTTGACATCCACGTGTGAACCCATATTCAAATTGCTGAAGAAAGATGCGACAATCAAGTGGACGGATGAATGTCAAGAAGCTTTTGATAAGATCAAAGAGTATCTGTCCAATCCACCGGTCTTGGTCCCACCTGAACCAGGGAGGCCTCTGTTCTTGTACCTGACAGTTTTGGAAAATTCTTTTGGCTGTGTCCTCGGGCAGCATGATGTAACCGGAAAGAAAGAACAGGCAATCTACTATCTGAGCAAGAAGTTTACCAGCTATGAAGCTAAGTACACTCTGTTGGAAAGACCCTGTTGTGCCTTAACTTGGGTCGCTCAGAAGCTGAGCATTATCTGCAAGCCTACACCACCTACCTCATAACCAGGTTGGATCCTTTGAAATACATATTCCAAAAACCAATGCCCACAGGGAGATTAGCAAAATGGCAGATTCTGCTCACGGAATTTGACATAGTCTATGTCACTCGCACGGCAATGAAAGCCCAGGCGTTGGTAGATCATTTGGCTGAAAACCCGGTTGATGATGAATACCAACCTTTGAGCACTTACTTCCCAGATGAAGAGGTAAATTCAATAGAAGCAATCTCTGAAGACACCCATGCTTGGAAAATGTTCTTTGATGGGGCGGCAAACGCAAAAGTTGTTGGAATTGGGGCAATCTTGATCTCGCCCACTGGTCAGCATTATCCGGCTACAGCTAGGCCTCGGTTTTTCTGCACAAACAACACTGCTGAGTATGAAGCCTGCATCATGGGTATGAACATGGCGATTGACCAGGACGTCGAAGAGTTGCTGATTATGGGAGACTCAGATCTGATTATCCGGCAAGCCCAAGGAGAATGGGAAACCCGAGATGTTAAACTTATTCCCTATCGGCAACATGTGGAAGATCTTAGCAAGCAATTCAAGTCAATAGAGTTCAGGTACATCCCTCGTTGTCACAATGAATTAGCTGATGCACTCGCCACTTTAGCCTCGATGTTGCCCTACCCAGGCAATGCCCACATCGATCCCTTGGAAATCCAAATCAGGGAAAGGCACGGTTACTGTAATACAGTTGAGGCAGAACCAAGTATTTAGCCATGGTATCATGACATCAAAAGATTTCTGAAAACTAAAGAATACCCCGAGCAAGCCACTGGAGACCAAAAGAGAACCATTAGACGGCAAGCGAGTGGTTTCTTTTTAAGTGGTGATGTCTTGTACAAAAGGACCCTAGATCTCAACTTGCTAAGATGTGTTGACGCCGAAGAGGCCGGAAAGATCATGCATGAAGTACACGCAGGAGTGTGTGGACCCCACATGAACGGGTATGTTTTGGCAAAGAAAATCCTCCGAGCAGGCTACCACTGGATAACCATGGAAAAGGACTGTTTCAGTTTTGTTTGGAAGTGTCATCAGTGTCAGGTGCACGGTGATTTGATTCATGCACCGCCCACAGAATTGCATCCCATGTCAGCGCCTTGGTCATTTGTTGCTTGGGGCATGGACGTCATTGGGCCAATTGAGCCGAAAGCCTCAAATGGGCATAGATTCATATTGGTTTCCATTGACTACTTCATGAAGTGGGTTGAAGCCGTCACTCTCAAATCTGTCACCAAGAAAGCTGTGGTAGATTTTGTGCACTCCAATCTTATTTGTCGTTTTGGTATTCCTGCAACTATTATCACAGATAATGCTGCAAACTTTAATAGTCGTTTGATGGAGAGATATGTGAACAATTCAAAATAACGCATCGGAACTCTACTCCCTATCGGCCCAAAGCCATTGGCGCTGTTGAAGCAGCAAACAAGAACATCAAGAAGATTTTGAGAAAGATGATTCAGAGCTCCAGGCAATGGCATGAAAAGTTGCCTTTCGCATTATTGGGATATCGCACCACGGTGTGCACATCGGTAGGAGCAACCCCATACCTTTTGGTATATGGAACTGAGGCCGTAATACCCGCGGAGGTGGAAATCCCTTCTCTCCGGGTCATCTTGAAGCCGAGATTGAGGACAGTAAGTGGGTCAAGACCCGTTTGGAACAGCTAACCTTAATTGATGAAAAGCGGATGACTGCGGTCTGTCACGGGCAGTTGTACCAACAAGAATGGCCCGTGCTTATAACAAGAAAGTGCGACCCAGGAGCTTTGAAGTGAGACAACTTGTGTTAAGGCACATTCTTCCTCATCACCAGGAAGCAAAAGGAAAATTTGCTCCTAATTGGAAGGGCCCATACATCATCAGAAAGATATTGCAGAGAGGAGCATTGTATCTGGGCGATATCGAAGGAAACGATCCCGAAGTAGCTGTGAATGCAGACACAGTAAAAAGGTACTATGTCTAGGCTTTCTGCAGCAATGACTTTGTTCAACTGGGATGACGAAGGCTTTCATTCTTGCTATCCAAATACTATCAATCTTTCGTAAACCCTTTGATCCGGTTACTCTTCCTTGATTACCCTCTTTGGAACCCAAAAGTACTATTAAAAAAAAGAGAAAAGAGAAAAACAAAAACAACAAAAAAAAACAACAACAAAAACAATATGTTTCCCTGAACTACGTCTGACTTGATTCCGAAAGGATACGTAGGCAGCCTCTCTCTGGGGTTCAGTCACGCCAAAACAGAAATCCCAATTCCCCCAAAAAGTGAAACTGGGGTAGATAATATAATGGCTCGGCAATGAGCCCACCAGAACGGTTCCAAAGTTGTAATTCCATCCAGATCTTTTTACCCAAACCTTGTCCAAGTCCTTCTGATCAATTGGCAAAGGCGTTGGAACCGGAAAACACCATTGTGGGGATCTGAGGCAAGTCAAACTGAGAGAA
>NW_017670319.1:1015302-1016224 GCF_001879085.1 Nicotiana attenuata
TGAAGAAAGAACCAGCACCTGCAGCTTGCGAGAATCAAGAATCAGATCGGGGTCCATAGCAAAATCAGCTAAGACTCAAGATCAGGCTTCAAGAGATTTATAGATAGGAATCTTGTAACTCGTAGTTGATAGGCATATCTAGCTTAGCTTTGATTTTCCTTTTCGGTGTAATAAGGAGGTCAGCAAGCAGTAGCAGCAGCATCAGCAGTGAAATCACAGCTCCCGGTAGTCCCAGCTATCAAAACTTCTAGAACTACACTGACCTGATTCCTTTATAGCCAAGGATATGTAGGCAACCTCTGAAGCAAGGTTGGTCAGACATTTTTCAAAAATGCATCCCATGGAGTGCCGAGCAGGCAAAAATCCCTCATAATTGCTCATTTATCTTTGCCCAAAAACCCTTCATGTCTCCGAGCAAAGAGAGGCAGCTGTCACCACGTGATTTTTGCCTCGCGTGATTTACTCCTACAGGATTCGTAAAATTAGGATTTTTCCTTTAATTAGTTGATTTTTAGGAATTAATTGCATAATTTTTGTGTTTGTTTGCATTTTTGTGTGCATGTTTAATTTATATAATTCATAAAAAGTACAAAAATAGTGCATTTGCATTTAGGACCTAATTTTCACTTTTTTAGGATAATTAGTTATTTAATATTACAAAAAATGAAAGAAAATAACAAAATTAGCTCTCTTTGCATTTTTACTTTAATTTTTCGAATTCATTACATTTTTGCTTTCAATTTGGGACTTAACTAGATTTTGTAAATACTATGAGGTTTGTTTAAATTGTTAATTCGGAAATCTACCATAATCACGAGTATTAGGGCTCAAATTACTCACCTAAGTGGAAACCCCCTTGAATCCCTCTTCAAATTGCTCCTAAAGCTCCAAATTTGGATGAAAAATGGTGAAAAATGCCCAA